>NW_012081033.1:0-340 GCF_000956235.1 Wasmannia auropunctata
ATTGACCTCAAGGTCAAAACCAATAATGCAGAAAGATGACCTCCATTGTCCTGAACAACTTTTGTTTAAATAAATTTGTTGTATAGCACTTACTTTAGGAGATATTTGGGTGGATCGATTAAAATGGTCCATCCTGTATAAAGGAGATTTATCTGATAAGATATCCGTTAATATTTTCTACCATTAAGTTGTCATAATTTTTTCTAATAATAAAATTATTCGATTGTAATTTATGTTTATTTATGATGTAGTTTGAAATATATGTATATAACTCATGTATATTTTAGTCATCTTTAAATTTACCACAATTATAATGTTTTGGCAATTGTAAATAATATTA
>NW_012081034.1:0-467 GCF_000956235.1 Wasmannia auropunctata
GAATAATTTTCGAGATCTAACGAAAAAAAGAAAAATTAATTTATATATAAAGGGTAGTATTCATCCCTTTAAACCGTTTTTTAGACCCCAACTAATAATTTCTAAATTCATCTATTTATGTGACTTCAAAGTGTAAGTTTCATTAAAATCAGAATTACATTGTATATATATTGTATGTATGTATGTATGTCATGTTTCAGTGATACTGAATAAATGGCGCGCGCGAAGCGCGCGCTGTTTTGTTCTAGTCTATTAAATTGTATATGATTTCAATTTTATGGCAAAGTGAATAGTGTGAGAAAAACAAAAGATATCTTCCCGAAAATGTTTTCTTGTGAAACCAGTCTATCACAATTTTATTATGAGATAATATTTTGAGAGATAAGTCCAAGATGTTTAGACAATGATCATCTTCATATTCAATTGTAAATTGTAATCGGTTACGATATTTATTAAAATTATCTAGA
>NW_012081035.1:0-342 GCF_000956235.1 Wasmannia auropunctata
AAAGGTCCCAAAAGTTTGCTGGATTCAGATCTGAAAATATTCTTGTTTCTTGTTGAACCATTAACTTAATTTTGTTGGAAATTCAAAAATGGTAAATATTGCTGTAAAACGTTTTGATATGCTAGCATCAGTTTGAATTTCCAACAAAATTATTCTCAAATCAAGATTTTTAAATCTCCCAGTAAAATCGTTCTTTTCGTGTATCTATACTATATATACAGTTTTCTGTATTTTTTAATCATGAAAAATTTTAAAGGCTCTAAATATTTATGCTTATTTGCAAATTAACTGCTAATAAAAATAAGTATTACCGTTTAAGAGTTGTAAAATTAATTAATATAG
>NW_012081036.1:0-972 GCF_000956235.1 Wasmannia auropunctata
ATGTACGTAATAAAAATGTATACATTATGTTTAGCAATTTTTGTTTATAATAAATATAATATATTATATATTTATATTATATATTTATATACTATAATAATATAATAATATAATAATATAATATAATAATATAATAATATAAATAATAATATAATATAATAATGTAATATAATATATTATATATTTATATTATAATATTATATATTTATATGCAATTTTGGTTTCTATTTTTATAATTCTGTATGTTTTCAAGAGGTCATTAAAACGTCATAAAAAGACCCAAAATAGTTATAAATTCACGTCTTTTTAACGACTTAAAATGTCGTGATCGGTCCGTGACATTAATACGTTTTTTTCTCGTCACTTTAACGTCATTTTATTGGTCATTTTTGGTCATTTTCTGACCAAATTTTGATGTCATTTTGACGTGTGCCTGTTAGCTGGGTATTTATTTGTATTTTTTTTATTTTATTTAAATAGATTTTATGTTAAAATTTATATTTTATAATTTTTATATAAATAATTATATAATATTTTATATAAATTTATTTATATTTCAGATTGAACCATGGATCTCTCAAAAGTAAAAGAGCAGCTTGCACAGCGGATCAAGCAAATGGGTTCGGAAATGAACGTGTTGGATGAAAATATAAAATTTTTTTCCGAATACATGCTTTTCCTAGGAACTTATCTAACAAGGAAAGGGACCCAAGTGTCCGCCTCCAATTTCGATGAGCTTTTGATATGTTATTCTCTAGACAAAACAAAAAATTAAGCTACCGCAAATTCGTGCCGCTTCGCGCTTTTAAGGGGTGAAACACCCCTTAGAAAAAAATCGATTTTTTTATTTCAATGCAAATATTGTCGAAACTAGGAGAGATAGAAAAAAATGTTCCGAATAAAAGTTGAATGGCTTTAAGAGTACTTTATGATTATAATTAAAATAATTTTTTATTGCTTAATTTTTTGTTA
>NW_012081037.1:0-570 GCF_000956235.1 Wasmannia auropunctata
TATTGTAGCGATTGCATCGCCACTACCCCGAATTGTTAGCCTGCGCAAAGATAAAAAATCTAGCGAGTAAACGGAAAAGCAAATTTCACGGCCAGTCGTTACGTAAAGGCATAAGTTGTAAACAGTACAAAAACTGGCGGGCCTGTAATAAACACGACGACAAAGGAAGGTTAGGAGCGATAGATTGAGCGATCGCGGACAACGAGAAGCCACGACTTGTCCGATTGTCTCCGTCGCGATTAGACGTGCTTTCTCGGTATCACGTTTCTTGGAATAAAGCACTTTTTTAGTTTAAATTTTAAAAGACTCGTCCAATTTCTGTTTCTCGTCTAATTCTACCGATCCTTCATCCAGCCACGAAGAGTTACTCGATTTTCGGAGAGATATACGAATTAATCCCTCGCCGCGCAAAGGCGAGCACCAAACTATTATTCACACAAATACAAAATAATTATTTTATTATGTCTTTTTTACTTTACATTTTAATATTTATTTCTTATTTATTTTATTACATTTTATTTTTGTTTTATTGCATTTTATTTTTTATTTTATTTGTTTATTTATTTAATT
>NW_012081038.1:0-493 GCF_000956235.1 Wasmannia auropunctata
AGTTATATAAACGTAAGTCCGGAAACAAGTAGTTTCCTAGATAATCACTTTTATGTTAAAAAAAAATTGTAATTTATTTTTCATCATCATAATTATAATTATAATTCATAATGAGTTAAAAATCATTTTTTTACTCAGGATTTATCACGCGGAAATATAGTTCGCTTGGCATCCCTCTTTTTTATTTTTATTTTTTAAACTCAAACAAGTAAGAAGGTATGTTTTTCAAAGAGGTGGGAATTCCTTTGATAGAAGAATAAGGGCCTGCATTCGTGCTGAAGAATAATTTTAAACATCTTATTAAATTCGATTTAAATACTTGTTTGTTCATCCTTGATTTCAAAAATATAACCGTATTCACAAATATTAAAAAATTGGAAAAAAATCAAAAAATAAAAAAAAAAGAATGTCAAGCAAACTATGCCTCCACGTGGTAAATCCTGGATACAAAACATGATTTTATTATTGCGAATTGATTGTGACTATAATTATA
>NW_012081039.1:0-1529 GCF_000956235.1 Wasmannia auropunctata
CATTATTATTAATTTTGTAATACATAAAATACTAAGTTGCTGATAACATATGTAATAATTATGATTGTATATGATAATTTTCATGTGACGTACGAAGCTTTATCGTGGTGCAGTCATTTTTACGGCGATACTCGAGCGAACAAATGCATTTAATGTGCTACAGTAATTAACTTGTGGTACGTTGCAGAAAATATTGTTCATTTATTTTAAAATGTTACAATAATAATAATATAATACAATGTTATAACAATATCCATTATCGATGATTCACGCACTCATCGACATATGAAAATTGGTTCTCATTTTTGGATCGTAAAATCATCACGCGATCGATAATCTCCATAACGAATACGATTTTGGTGATGTGGGGTGGATCAATATCCTGAAGGGTTGAAAATCCAACGACAGGAAAGCTAACTGTATTCTCTTAATACCAGCAGTACCAGGGGACGCTCACAATCAGTAATTCTTGTGTAACAAGTGAAAGATGATTGCCACAGCAGATGTTACCCTGCGAAGATGCAAACCTAACGTTGGGGATATACAGCTTTACCTTTCTCGCTACTATACGGAAAGTAGATCTGTAATTTCCAACAATATTCAAACACTTCATCGTTCAATTCTTGTCAAGAAAGCATCTTGCATTACAAAACGTATGTATGACATTGCTAACATAAAAATGATTTTCGAGATTTTCATCCGTCGCATTCGAAGCTTCGTTTTTTTATCAGTATTATGCAACTATATTTTAAATTACCTTATTGTTTGATTATCTTCAATAAAACGCGGTTAGAAAAAACATTGCTGACACAAAAATATTTTTCGATAAACATCCAGCGCTGTCACTTTCTGAATCTATATCGATCCCTAATGCAACAATTAATATTCTAATATTTCTTTACCATTCAATTCTCTTCGAGAGAGCATGCCTAGTGTAAAACAACATATAATATTGTTGACAGAAAGATTATTTTTGGTAATTGATTAACGACATTTATCACTTTTTGGTGTTTCATCAGAGATTCGATCTTATAAATATTTTAAACTTTTTTGTTGTTTAATTCTTTTCGAGAGAGCGGGTTTTGCATTATAAAACGCATGGCACTGTTAAATTGAAAATATTTGTAGTTCGCATTTAATCGATCACGATTGTTTAACGGTACATTTAACAAATTAATCAATATAACAACAAGTTGCAATAAATTTATGTTTCTGCAACAAAAAATTTGAAAAGATTACTTTTCTTCGCAATGACACGTTTATATTAATGCAGAAATATTTCTTAGCACCATAATACTTTTCTTCAATCGAGCGATTGCCAGTTTGCACTTTGCGAAAATATAAAAAATATTAAAAATTATTGTAGCTGCAGTTAACACAATTGCCTTACTTTGGTCTTCATCAAAGGATATTTACACTTGTAAGCAAGCCTATATGCCAGTTTTATTATCATTTAGAGATCATTAATCGAAGTTCACGGCGTAGGATCTTGCCGGCAGGATTCCTCGGTATGGCATCAATAAATTGCA
>NW_012081040.1:0-756 GCF_000956235.1 Wasmannia auropunctata
TTAATATGCAAACAAAATAAAAATAGATGCAAAAATTAGTAAACGACTAGCAATTGAATGACGTATTTGAAATTATTGAAATCGTTAGTTCGACAGCTGGCTTCATACCGGTCTATATTCTATATACTCAAAGTTTATAACCCAAAAGTAGAGATAGCCTAATCGGCTACCTGTCGCCACTAACTAAAATTTGGTCATCAAATCAATTTTTAAGGCGATGCCGGAAGGTCGGAAAAATTTGCACGATGTCGATAAAACAGACTTTTCGGTGTTAGTGGTATCTCTAAATGAACTTCTTACAATATCTTTTGGTCTTACTCAAATACGTGGAATGTTCTTATCTAACTTATTGAAATGCCATCTCTTGGAAAATTCAGCACTTACTGCCAGACGCAATTTTTGCTGTCTTTACTTTATCTAAACGTGCGAATTATCATAAATTGCAGCTGGAACGATAAACCTTTTTCTAAGCTTTCAATCGTAGCTCAAAAGAGCTTGTATTATTTGTTCCTGTAATCCAAAGAGGGCGAGCTACTTATTTTGTACATACGTATGAGCTACAGAACTTTTATACCAATGAAATGTTTACGTCAAGTGATAGGTTATAATTACTGTACGACTCGAAAAAAGGTAATTTTTTAATTTTTTGTTGTTTTTACTACAAAAAAATAGCTCGCTCCATTACATTTTATGTCTATTTTAATCCTGTAAAAGCGATTTTAATTCCGTTTAGTATAGATCGGAAGAGCACACGTC
>NW_012081041.1:0-1761 GCF_000956235.1 Wasmannia auropunctata
TGACTGGAGTTCAGACGTGTGCTCTTCCGATCTTTTCATTTGGACCTATGTAATTCCATAAAAAATAAATAGGATCCTTTTCTAAAGTATCGATCTGAAAAGTAGAGATTTCAAGCTGTAAAATGCTTTTTTGAACATCTCGATACGATCATTTTTGACGAAGTTACATTCTCTTGAATTTTGCCTATTTTTGAAGGGTAGAGTAAGTGATGCTTTAATTTTGTTGAGAAGTGTATATATGTAATTTTACTGTGCACTACAATAAATTTTACAGTAGTAAAATACAGTAAAATTTGTCTAAATACTATATTGTCCCACAATTAACATGATTTGCAGGGTAAATTAAAAAAAAAATTCTCTCCGTGTATACAGAATAAAGATCTCGTAATTTATTGAATTTAAAATTGTCTTGATTGTCGTTACATTTCAAATTACATAATGCACAAAACTAAATATCAACAGGCAATATTTATTTTGCATTATACACAATACATATATTGCATTGATCATTACACATTATTTAATTACTACAGTATTATTTGAAAAATTATTTAAATTATAACTAGAATTATATGAATTTAAGAGATTTATATCTATTATACACACATATATATATATATATTTTTTTATTCAATGTAATATTGTAAAATACCTTGCCAAGAAGTCACCAACTTTGCGAGTGTTGCGCACTGCAAAAGGATACTCTAACATATTTAAGGGGAATATAAGGTCGTGAGAGCACGACGCATTAGTCCAATCTAACGAAAATACTGCATCGTAACCTCTCTGTGAAATATTGAGTTGTTTTTATTTATTTCCTTTATTATGAATATTTTTATATTACTTGTACGATATAAGATTTCGAAATTACGCAAAGAAATTCTGCGTATTAATTTTATTCTTATAAGTATAAGAAATATTTACCTTTAACAATAAGGAGGCTAATTTAGAAAAATTAATACCAGAATAAATATTGGTTGCATTTAAAAGAAAGCCATGAGCCATAAAAAAAACTGGTTTCGAGGAATCAAAGAGATCGCAGGATTCGTTTACTTGGACAAATTTGCCTTTAGGAATATCACTGTGAAAAATGCGAACGTAAGCAGTAAGAAAAATAAATTTGCAGTGAAAGCTCATACGTATGTGTTTTACCTTGTGTACAAAATCATCGGAACCGATTTGACACCGAAGATACAACTTGATGGATTTACTGTAAAGTTGTCTATCATGGTATATTGTTAAAAACGCATAATTCGCATTACATAAATGTATATATCGTGTAAGAAAAATTGATAATATTATAATAAAGTACAATGGTCCAAAACAAGTTATGTGAAAAAAATTATAGATGATCTATAATATTCAGGAGAATTTGACAAGAAAATACCACAATATGCAATCATTTTGCTAAATGTTCTATACAAAAATTGATATACTGACAAATGTAAATTATTTGAATTGACAAACGTACAGATGTGAAATTATATCTCATAATAACATGATTGTAATAAATTAATATAATTGTGTGTCATTACGTATTAATTTATTTTTATTTCTTGTAATATCTGACAATAAAAAGCAAGATAAAATAAGTGTAACGTTGACAAATATTTTTTGCATCTATTTTTGATATTACGGTATGTCAAATTATTTTTATTGTCTAAAATTAAAAAGAAGATAATTAGAATTTTAAAACTCCGAGAAATTCTGAACTTTCTTTGTCTTTAGAAAGTTTTCTATTTTAGAAAGCAGAAAATGTTA
>NW_012081042.1:0-364 GCF_000956235.1 Wasmannia auropunctata
TATTAATAACTTTTTAACAAAGGACGACCGCCTGATATGACCTTTTCAGGGTCACTCAGGGTCATGTCCTTGACAACATATGTCAAGGTCAAGGTCATTGGAGGTGGCTCCCCTATTCTCAATAATTACCGAACATTGTTCTCATCTAAATCCAATATCTTTTTTACTGAATTAAAAATCAACTCTATAGCTTGGTCTAAAAATAAAAATAATATATAAAAATTAATTTCTTGCATATTAATATGAGAATAAAATTAGTTCCTTGAATATTGATAATAGTTTTTACTAAATTTGCAAAATTTCAAAAAAAGGATTGCATCTTTTTTGTTGTCTTGAACATCAAAAATGTATAAATATTCTATAA
>NW_012081043.1:0-1135 GCF_000956235.1 Wasmannia auropunctata
ACGTGTGCTCTTCCGATCTTCTGCAAATTGCAAAATTAACAAATTCTATTTCAAGTACAAATAATTTTAACAATTATACTGTTGATATAGAAAGTTCGACACATAATAATCAAATAATTGATTTAAATGATGAACAACAAATTATTTGTATTTCTGATAATCGTGTAATAGAAGTGGATGAAGGAATTTTGGAAGAAAATTTAACAAATATTACACCAGTATGTCATCAACGTTATGCAGATTATCAATCTCGTTATCGATCACGAAGAAGACAAATGCATCGTTTAGATATTAATAGAATACTAATTGATGATATAAACGAATATTATATTGGTTCTATGGATGTGTCCTGTACTCATTGCAATGCAAAACATTTTGCGGCTCAAAAAGTATCTAATAAAGGAAATTCATTTCACGATTGCTGTAATCACGGTGCAGTTTATTTAGAAC
Source organism: Wasmannia auropunctata (assembly GCF_000956235.1). Taxonomy (NCBI): domain Eukaryota; kingdom Metazoa; phylum Arthropoda; class Insecta; order Hymenoptera; family Formicidae; genus Wasmannia; species Wasmannia auropunctata. Next base: position 451 of record NW_012081043.1, read on the forward strand.
CATTACCTCAATTTCCACAGTTTCTTTGTAATTTATTCAACGGTAATCATGCAAAATCTAATTATTTTTTTCAACATATTCGTAGTTATAATAGTTCATTTTCATTTGCATCATTTAATGCTAATTTAGTTAACTTTCAAACTAGACGGCCAGGTCCATATTGTTTTAAAATTCAAGGACAAATTTATTATCAAATAAATACAGCATTATATGCCGCTCAAAATGAAAATCCAACTTACGGACAACTTTTTATTGTCGATTCTAATGAAGCTATAAATTATCGTTTAACTAAAAATTCAGAGTTAGATTTTGAAATTATACAAAATCTTGAACAAATAATGCGAGAATCTAATGTATTTGCTCAATCTTATCAAATGATGGGTGAAGAATTAGAAAATCAATGACAAATAGAAACAGAGTCTGGAGAATTGTTACCAGAATTACAATTATTATTTACATTAAGACCAGGAATGGACCGACGTCGATATAATGCTCAAAGAACTAATGAAGTTGCTGCTGTTTTTTGTACAACTGCTGATGGAGAAATTCCAGAATCATATGTAACAATACGTAATAGAAATACTAAAACGTTACAAAATGTTAGTACTATGGATCCAAATGTTGAACCATGGATATATCCTTTATTTTATCCATATGGTACTCAAGGATGGCATTGTAATTTAAC
>NW_012081044.1:0-846 GCF_000956235.1 Wasmannia auropunctata
TTGTATGCTATACGAAGTTATTACGTTTTTATTATTCAGTGGAACATAGACCAGGTGATCGCATGAAGCATGTGGATGCTCTTAGTAGATCTTTTAATATATGTATTGTAAAAGATAACCCATTTGAATATAATTTGTCCGTTTTTCAAACACAAGATGAAAACATTGCTGGATTAATAAAAAAGTTAGAGAAAACAGAAAGTCCATTTTTTGAGATGCGTAATGGATTAATTTATCGTAAGAAAAATAATGACTTACTTTTTTATGTTCCTGAAAATATGGAAACAAATATTTTGTTTAGATATCACGATCAAATGGGTCGTCTGGGGGTGGAAAAGACTATGGAAGTAATCTTAAAGAATTAATTATTGGTTTCCTCATTTAAAGTCAAAGAATTATTAAATTAGAAAGGTGAAAATGCACATTTCTAATTGTCTAAAATGTTTAGCTTATTCACCACCTTCAGGAAAAACTGAAGGCACATTGCATCTGATACCTAAAGGAAATACTCCCTTGGATGTATTGCACATTGATCATTTAGGACCAATTGATAAACAATGCGTAACTAAAAAGTATGTTTTTCTAATAATAGATGCGTTTACTAAGTATGTAAAATTATATGCTACGAAAACTACTGCGAGCAAGAAAGCTACTTAAAGCACTTGCAGATTATTTTAATAATTATAGTAAACCTCGAGTAATTATATCTGACAGAGGTTCTTGTTTTACATCGCAAGAATTTAAAAAATGTATTGACAAGCAAGGTGTTAAGCATATATTGATAGCTACTGGTTCTCCTCAAAGTAACGGTCAGGCAGAACGAGTTAATCGTACATTAATCCCTAT
>NW_012081045.1:0-386 GCF_000956235.1 Wasmannia auropunctata
AAGCCAAAAATGGCGTGCCCTCTTACAAAGACTCTTTACTTGTAAATACGCACGCAACTTTACGAACGAACTGCGCTACGCGAGCAAATGAATCGCTTACTTAACTGTGGCCGGAATCCGATGCTCAATGTCTCGCACTCTCTTTGAAATATTAGCAAGATAATACCTTGAGTCGCCCTTCCTGGACCAACCTTTCAATGCATCGAGCCCGCATCCGGCTCGAAGGACCAAATGTTAATGATTTAGAAAGAACCAAGGGTATGCATAGAACTCTTCCTTGTATCAATCGAGTGGACTGTATTATATGACTATTACAAATTTTTATTTCTCAACGTGAATACAAATTACTCGCATGTGCACAGCTCGACGGTTCCCGAAAGACAGAC
>NW_012081046.1:0-323 GCF_000956235.1 Wasmannia auropunctata
GCTTGTATTTTGAAATCAATGCTTCGGATTGGCTGTCGCAACAAGCTTGCGATCGGCTTGCAACTAATGTAGAACCGGCTTTAAGCCTGAGGTCCTGGGTTCGATTCCCGGTAGACCCTATACAAATTTTCACACTCTCGAGTCTTCTCTCGGCCGCGGGCCGGCTAGGATTCTGGGCTCCGGTGTGGGCCACGGACTGAGGTGGACGTCTGTGGTTCAATACTCTACTTATATATTGCATCACCTATTGTCGCACAAGTTTTTTGTTACTCAAGCTTAAGCGTAGGCTATACCGTTTCTGGTGGAAACGGAAGCCTCTAATA
>NW_012081047.1:0-1660 GCF_000956235.1 Wasmannia auropunctata
TTGCTATTTTTCAACATTTGTTTATTTGTATAAACAAAATCACCCATGATTTCGAATTATTGCACATCGATTCTTATTCTTGAATGTATAACTGATACCAAAACACAAAAAAAAGTTCAAAAATTGAGTGAAAACTACCCCAGTTATTAAGAAAATGGAAAAGATGGCATTCCACAATGCCACCGTGCTTGAAAAGATTAAGCCTGTTTTATGAAACTTAAAAATATTTAGAAAGAAAATGGCATTAAACTTTTCCTGCATATACTTTTGGATGGTTAAACGGTTTATTAAAAAAAATTTTTTGTTCCTATGTCTAATCAAATACTTGACGTATGATCTTATATTTATTTTTGGACAATTTTTATTTGTTAAAATAATATTTTTTAGTTTAGAAATTGGATTTAACGTACGATAATTTTTTATATACTTGGCGTAATCTTTTTCTTTAAAAAAAAAAAGAGTTTTGGTAGGATTGTATTATGTGATTTTACATACGTATCCTATAGCTTCGACTAAACTGCGTGCCGTTACTTCCGGATTCAACACAATCCCCTCATGATTGAAACGAGACGGTATTATTACGTATTAAATTGCTAATCAATTTAATAAGAACTTGATGCTAAATCTAATAAATCCCCCCTCCCGCGACGTCAAATAAATGCTTGCCTACATCTATACGAACCATTATTAACAAATCTAAAGAAATTTATTGCGAAAAAATATCACCTTATGTTTTCAACCAGGAATCGAACCCGGATCTCCACGTTTGCCAGACGGGCGTCCTACCTTTAGACCACCAAGACATGTGATAACATCCATCGCAATAAACAATCTAGCGCGTTCTCAGGCCGTGTAAAGTCACAATTACATAATTATATTGCAACATGTTGGTTTGCTCGTTTATTGGCCTTAATTATTTCCTCTAATTTTTAATTTATGCAAAAATACGAGCCAATATACAATTTTTACAACTTTTTAGAAGTCACATAAAAATATTATTAGACTTCAAATTTCAACCTCGACCGTAAAAGGTGATTCTCAAATATAATAATTACAATATATTAACTTTTGTTTAAAATGCTTTAAGAGGATGCTGAAAGGTCGGCCATATTTAGTGGTATTTGTCGACGAGTGATTGTGACGAGATCGATAAAGCAGTCTGCTCAATTTTATGACGATAATTGATTAATATGAAAATTCTACAATTTATATGTGCAAATTAAAAGTATGCCACTCTACGGACAACAAAAAAGAACAACATTGAATTATTAGAACTAGAATAAAAGCCTATAAAAAAAGTTATTCACTTTTAAAGATTTTATGCAGATTTGCATAGATTCTACATGAAATCTTTAAAAGTGAATAACTTTTTTTTATAGGCTTTTATCCTAGTTTTAACAATTCAGTGTTATTCTTTTGTGTTGTCTGCAGGATGGCATATGACACCTTCAATTTGCACATATAAACTGTAGAATTTTCATTAATCAAATATATTGTCATAAATTGAGCAGACTGCTTTATCGTCCTCGTACAAATTTGGTCGCCCTTTTAGCATCCTCTTAAGAGGATGCTGAAAGGTCGGAAATTACCGACATTTGCATTCTAAGTAATAACTCCGAAACGACTGAACGGATTTGAAAACGCTTTTACAGGATTGAAA
>NW_012081048.1:0-407 GCF_000956235.1 Wasmannia auropunctata
TATTATTATAATGGTTATATTTCAATTTTTAAAATAAACAGACAAACAATTACAATTATATTACAATTTTTTAAATACGTAACATAAATACTTATAAAATGAATTATTAATCTTAAAAATCAATTTTTATAAATATAGAAAGTAATCTAATAATTAGCGCTTAAGTAATTTAAATTTCTTGAAACATAAGACCGGTACTGTCTTTTTGACGATCTTCTTAAACTCCTACCTGAAAAAAAAAAATATATTAATATTTATTTATAAAATGTTTTAATTGTATTTGTACACACATACACACACACACACACACACAGAGTGTTTTATTATAATTTCTTTAAACAGATATTTTAAAAATAAAAAAAATTATAATTAATAATTAAAAATTTTTTGTAGAGATCGGAAGAGCA
>NW_012081049.1:0-452 GCF_000956235.1 Wasmannia auropunctata
TTCAAGCAGAAGACGGCATACGAATAATATTGCATTACGAAACACAAAACTGTAATCTACGTTGACATTAGATATAATTAACGTACGGTCAATTTTAGTGCCAACTGAAACTGATTTTGCTCCAGCAAAGTCCTAATTTGTAAAGTAACATCAATTGCCTTGACACACCAAATTTGACTGATGGACGCCATGTAGACTCTCCCCTGCTTGCAACGGTATATAAGTCTAGCTTTATTTAGATCCTTTATTGTCTGAATATGTAGACATCCTTCCAATGTGTACACCTACCAATCTGTCGTGCACAACTACCAAGTAAGTAAGGATCACTCCCACGACTAAAATACTATTATAGGTAAAGTTGATTAATCACAAAAAAAAAGAGATAGAAAAACAGTGACAACAAAGTCTATTCTCCATACCTATCGCACTAGGTGTATCCGACCACTTTACCG
>NW_012081050.1:0-1208 GCF_000956235.1 Wasmannia auropunctata
GCTCTTCCGATATGTTATTTAATTTACGAACTAATAATGAAATATTTAAATATTAGAAAAATATGCTAAGAAATAGCGCATGCATTATTATATAAATATATAAGTAAGTAATGGATAAAAGGAGAAATAATCAATGTTAAGTATTGCGTGTGCGTTGATTTCGGAATAATTGTTCTGGGTTGTATTATGTATTGTGTTTGACGCGAAATGTTTAGCAGGTTTAAGACAAGTCTCTCGTCTTTGTTTTTATATGTTTATAATACATGGCACTTTTATGACATTTGCGGTTGTCCTCACTACCTTTAGTTTTCATATTTATTATAGTACCAGACTTTTAAATATTACAGTTTCGAAGGACCACGAAAGAAGAAGAACTTCCAACGAAAGTAGGAACGACATAATTTCAAATATAAGAAAATTGTAGAAGCAGTACTTACAATTGTAATTGATTATCACAAAAATAATAATCGTCATACAGCAGGTCTGGCGTTTTTTGTGTGAATTATGTGAAGCAATCCACATCCCAAAATCAAGTGTCACACATCGGGTGTGGGTTTCCACACCCGAAAAAATTCACACCCATGTTTATATATTAACTATGCGAACTTTAAAGAAAATAATGTAAATCATGAAATTTGAATAAAAAAAGAAAAAAATTTGAAGAAAAATTTATATATTTTTGTACTAAAAATTTTATCAAATGAAGTGTGGAGGGGGAGGGGGGAGAATTTTTATCAGAAATTTCCACAGTATTCCATACTCAGAGCCGAGACAAATCGTCGGGCCTATCATACAGCATGGATGAAAAGGTAATAGCCAATAAAGAAGTGATAAAAATGTTGTAAGAAAGAATTAAACCTGCGTTAAACATTTTCATTCTGATTCAAAAAGGATCCATAAGATGTATCTGATGTATTTCTCACAAATATAATAAAATAATAGTGACAAGTTAAAGCTTTTTCTCACGTCAATTCGGTTATACATCATTCACATCATTATTACAATTGTAAACGTAATTAAAAAATTTCTTTATCAAAGTATTCTTTATTATATTTAATATATTTATAATCAGGGCAACCAAAATTATGCTGTAAAAATCCCGTTTTAAGCGCTTAAAATATGCTCTATAAAATTGAAAAAATGCTCTAAAGAAAGGAATATATGCATTAAAAATTTATTCTTTATTGCAAATTTTTTCAAATATTACT
>NW_012081051.1:0-442 GCF_000956235.1 Wasmannia auropunctata
TATATTCAAAGACTATTCACTTACTTGAATCGTCGTGTGTGTTTTTTTCAAATGTTTTTTTAATCACCGAGTGATCAATTGACAATGATTGATAATTATGAATCATTAACAGTAAACATTTAACGGGATAGATACATTAATAAATTTCTCGTTTTCTTCAAGTGAGTGAATAGTTTGTGTATAAATATATAGCATGAATATGTTGAAGTGGTATGTACGTTTTATACAAAAAAGAAGAACTACAGATTTCTATATATACTCTAGATCGCTAGCTCCGAGAAATGAAATAAAGCCAAGCTAATTCGTAGGAGAGAGAGTAGCAATCGGTCTTCGCCCGTTAAAGGATTACATTTCAAAATTTTAACTAATATTATTAAATGTACACTAAAACACGATTTCATAAAGCACTGTACGTGTGATCATCGGATAAATGTGGTGTCTA
>NW_012081052.1:0-486 GCF_000956235.1 Wasmannia auropunctata
TATATGTTACAGCACAATGAGTTTCATACACACATGCCCCACCTATGCCACTTTTGTTAATGATTTGCACATGTGTATCGAGTAAATAATGATATCTCTCAATGCTAATTCACCGACAATTATAATCGGCGTACAGTTCCATTTTTAACATATATATGTATATTTTTTTATACTGCAATGAAAATAATAGACACGACTTAAATTTAATGACTCGAAACTATTTTATTAAACAATTTAGTTGCACTATTATAGCATTGTACAGATTAAGATATTACTACCGTTTTTTGGATTATATATAGCTTCTTTTTCGGCAGTATCGTGTTTAAAGTGTTTAAACATTACTTTAAATTGGAACTTAAATTTAATTACTTTAAACGTGACAGTTTTTATCTATAAAAGTGATTGATATATCTGAAATATACATTAAACACGTGTATTTAAAAATAATATGTTAAATAATATATGTAAATCAGTTATCACACTGAG
>NW_012081053.1:0-1311 GCF_000956235.1 Wasmannia auropunctata
GTCACTCCTATGAATAATTGTTACTAATAAAACGTTTTATTCGATTGAATTTATTGATTATTACACATTGAATTTATTGATTTACTGTATCGAATCCATATTACTTATCTGTTTTATTACTTGTGAGGCACTTTTCTCAATTCGGTCCTGGATTTAACATGATGGATGCTCACGTGATCCGGAAAAGGAGATCAAAGGTGCCGACACGAAGTGGACCTACTGGTTATACTGTGGTACAAAGTCGTAACTTAGGCGAGGGAAGTGAAGCCGAAATGCGGGAGGAGAGTCCGCCTGATTCACTCTTATTGGTCCCAATTCATACCCTCCCACAGCAAAAGCATAGGGATACTCGGTCTATTATATACGTGTGTATCACATGGACACAAGAACTTATATCATTGCGCTTGCGCAAACTAACAGGCCAATCAAATTCAGGTGGACGTTTACTTCGTCGCATCGTCCCGCAGTGGCTTCCCCCCCGCAACTCTATGCTTTGTCCCCTTATATTCCTATGTCCATGGCCGCAAGCGAGTCCAAGAGTGACAAGGAGTGCGAGAGAGAATGGTATACGGGCGATATCACGTGATACTTCGTCCTCTCTGTCTATCGAATTATCGACGCATGCGCAGAGAGAATGAATATTACTCGTCTACCTTTCTGTCTCGCACACATCTTGGAAAAGGATAAAGATACCACTTTAAATGCTTTCTCTCGGGTTTCCTCTTAACAAAGGTGGCATGGGCCGTGCGCGTTCCAGTATTATTATATTTCAGTGACTATAACATTTGTAGAAACTTTAATTTTGTAAATTAAAAATTTACTTATTTTTTTGCAGATCTGTACAATTTTTTTGCTATTACAAAAAAAATGACGACGATTCGCTTAATGATCGATAACAATAATAGTTTGTGTAGAGATGTAGTTACTGTTATAGAGAAACTACGTCAAGAGAACACTGAACTGTCTAATGCTATAGACCAGCTGTATGACTTGGAATATGATGCCATCATTGCGTAAGTATGAAGCTAATTTTCAGGATAAAGTTACATGGGATGCGGAACTGCAGAAATACGGAACTGTGGAACGGATTCCTCCCAATATCGACATTCCACATATTCCGCTCCGCAAAAGTGTTTCCTATTTAATTTTTTTAACAAACCGCAAATAACAATAAACAATTTATTCGAATACATTTTGCTGCAATTAATGACAGATAATCAACCATGCTATTGTCACGTTTTATGTATGTGTGATTCCGATCCGCAGAAGCTGTCTCTTATACACATCTCTGAGCGGGCTGGCAAGGCAGAC
>NW_012081054.1:0-629 GCF_000956235.1 Wasmannia auropunctata
GATGTGTATAAGAGACAGGTTTTATAAAGTACCGATTTGGAAAGTAGAGATTTCAAGCTGTAAAATGCTTTTTTGATCATCTCGATATGATCATTGTTGACGAAGTTACACTCTCTTCAATTTTGCCTATTTTTGGAGGGTAGAGTAAGTGATGCTTTAATTTTATAAAAAGTGTATTATAATAATCTAAACAAAAACAAATTTTATTAATAATTCAAAATTTAAATTGTTAGTACAACTGAAAATTTAATCAAAGCTTATTTTAAATTAATTATTATAATAAAATCAAGATTAATATTAAGAATTAAAATTAATTTAAATACAAATCAAAGTTAAATTAATTTTAATTTAACAATTTAAAACAAAATTAATTTGTGATGAACATTAATTTAACTGAAAAAATTTGTCTATGTTGAACGTGCCACCGGCTTGGGTTATGCTAAAGCAACAACAAAATTAAACATCCCCTATTCTACTCTCTAGAGGAGTGTTAATGTCTTAAAAAATGATAAATTACAATAAAATTTTTCACAAACATTTACAACTTACAATTAGTCTTTATTTTTTATATCGACTTTAAAGAATGTTTTGCTCTTTTACGAAGCTATACGGAAATAAAAATGCAACAT
>NW_012081055.1:0-1356 GCF_000956235.1 Wasmannia auropunctata
TTGTGGAATCGTAATTTCATATGCAGTCGGCTTTACGACTCAGTGAAGTGAGAATTTAAGTGAAGTAAACGACTCATCAAATCGAACACAAGCAAGATACTTAATCATACATAAACGTTGCGGGATCGTAATTTAAATTCATTTGCAGTTACGAAACGGCGTAGTAAAGTGAATATTTAAGTGAATTAAGTAAACGACTCATCAAATCGAACACGAGCAAGTTATAGATAATTGTATTATAGTTATTATCGATTTTTGTTCTTTTGTGTAACTAATATATATTTGGATTGTATTAATGAGAATTTTAAATTAAAAGCTGAAATAAATTACGTTGACCATTTGTTATTTAATTAAAGTATCATATTTCGTAAATTTGAAATGTACGATTAGCGACATTTTTGTGGTTCTGCGACTTGAGACCGATTCCTCCAGCATTTTTTCAATTACACATTGCTTTAATAAAAAAGTAAAAAAATTAGCGTAAATATTTGTCAGGAAGAAATATACAAAATAATGGCAAAATAGAATATACGGTCAAGAAAATTAACGTATTTTATTATGTGATGTGACGTACCGTCGGTTATTAGTAACATTGAAAACACATACAAGAAAATTTTAGTTTTAAAAATATTAATAAAATTAAGGTAATGTACCTAACAGAAAGTAACAATTAATTAATATAGGTAACATACAGTAATATTAATTAAATAATTTAAATTTGATATGGGTAAGAAAAAGTAATGTTTACTTTTTAAATACACTATTCTTTTATCGCAAATGTACAATCCGTACACTTCATTTTGCACTTCATCTAAGCAAAACATATCACTACATACTTGCTTAAACTAATTATGTACAAGAGAATAATAAGTCACTTTTAATTGCGCGCTTTTTATCGGTGTTTCTATTTTCGTAATGTCTAATATTTAATATGTCAGAGTTATATAATTTTGAGAAAAATAGTGCAATTTTGTATATTACGAGCAATAAGTTCTTAGAAAATCTGTCAAAGAGCGTTCGCAGTGTCACATTACTTTTTGATTTAAGAAGCATCTTTCAGCTGATTACTGTCAAATTTTGGAGAAAGAAAATTGCGAACAAATTTATATGTAGCACCTTTAATCACGGAATAAAAGTTACACCACGCTTCTCTAATCTCTGTCGCTTGCAAATCAACAAAACATGAGAGAAATGGTGAAAAAAGTGGAAAGATAAAACTGAACGGCCGGCTGGAAAGAAAGATAGAAGAGTGATGAATCTTGTAGCGAGCAATAAGTTATCGTAAAGACTGCTTTCGTAACACGCTTTCGCAACTGCTTTTGAAACACGACGGGAAGAACAATAATTTATCGGAGA
>NW_012081056.1:0-339 GCF_000956235.1 Wasmannia auropunctata
TAAATTCTATCAATCACTAACTTAAAGACTGAAGAAAATATCGTTTATTGAGTGCAATTTTGAGTCGATTTTTTAATGAAAGTATAAAGTTGCGATAAGAAATGTCGTTTCTTATCGCAACTTTGCAATTTTTTAAATTAAATATATATATGTACGTATCCATATCTGAATCTTGAATTAAAGTCGTATCAAAATAAAATCTGTTCCATATAACTAAAACAGTACGTGATAATTCTCTTTGTTTCTCTGAAGCTAGTTTCTAGAAAATTTTATCTTTTATTATTCGTATAAAATGATATGAGTTCCTAAATCAAACGGACCAAAAAAAATTTAAGAAAC
>NW_012081057.1:0-424 GCF_000956235.1 Wasmannia auropunctata
GTTTTCGCGCTTTTCATGAGCCTACTTGCTTACAATTGTGCAGTACAAGTCCCCGACTCTCAAATCTCGCCGGTATAAATAAAGGATCATTGAAATATTCAGAAAATTTTCTGATATATTGGTCGACACTATACAAATGACATTTAATGGTAAGTATATATTGTGTATATATATTAATAGTAAGTATATATTGTGTATATATATATATAAAATTATATGCTTTAATGATCTGAAATTTGCAGAAAAATCCAGTTAAAGGATTATTATCAAGAACGAAATAAATAATCTAAATAAATTATCTAAAAAAATTACATAAGGGATTTTTTGTAATATATACTGAAACGTTAAGCAAAAATTGAAGTAATAATTAGATACAAGTCTTGAAAAATATACTTTTTTCAACATTATAATATTCCTTTCATTC
>NW_012081058.1:0-1415 GCF_000956235.1 Wasmannia auropunctata
ACGTGTGCTCTTCCGATCTATTTTCGTTATGATTGCTATGACTATGGTTGCTTCTGAAGAAGTATGTAGTCCTTGGAAACAGAGTGTAAGTATTTATACTATACATATATATTTTATGAAAGATAGTCGTTTTCCGCATTATAAAGATATATAAAGGAAACGGTATTAGAATTAAAAAACTTTTAATTTATGATTTGTTCTGTGCACAATTGATTATAAACTTATTAAGACCATAAGAAAATGTTTTCCATCTGCATCGATGCATCCGCAATATCATCCGCAAATTAATATTAATTATTGATGTCGAATAACAAAACTCTAAATATTATATTTTAAATATTTTAGTGTGCCCTAACTAGTGACTGCTGTCGTGGATTGCGATGTAGGTCTGACGATTTAAAATGTGTGCCAATAATGGGTATACCTTTGCCTGACCTAGATAAGAGACCTCTTGGTCCTGGACCATATCCACCAAATTTGCCAAAACAATGATTCATACCGCTGAACACTTCTTTGTATCTGACTATGGCGCTATTTTCATTTATATTTGTAAAAAAGAAGACCGAATTTCTATTATAACTAACTTTAAATAAAGACATTCAAGAGTTATCAAGAATCTCTGACTTGTTTATTATTAATTAATTATAATATTAATTATAATATAAGTATAATATATGTTTATAAATAAATTTAAAATATAATAATAATGTATATAAGAGTTTTTTAATATAAATATTTAAATTTACGTTGCAATTTTATGCAAGACTATTTATTTATTTATATATTAATACAGTTAAGTGAGACATAATATTAATGTGATTTAGTTTTAAGGGTTTTGCAAGATAATGACACTAATGTCAGTGTAATGTCAGTGTTGTCGAGGATATTCCAATCACAGCTATTGTTTCTTAATCCTTTATTACTTCATAATATTTATAGTCGTTTACTAACAATAGATGCAGCAAACATTGTGTTTATACCACCTTAAAAACGAAGCTTCTTAAATAGCATTCTCGAACTCATGTTGCATTATCAGTGAAGCAAACGCTATTCGAGCTAAAATGGGAAGTCTTATCGCATCCCATGTATTTTCCAGTTATTGCTCCATCTGATTATCACTTGTTCCGATCGATGCAACATAATGCTTCATATATTACATAATGCTAAAGGATTCGCACTTTCATAATTTCGAAGAAGTGCGAAAATTTGAGAAAATTGGATCAAATCCAAAAAAAGATCTTTTTATCGTCGCGGAATCCATCTCTTGCCAGAAAAAGATATAAGAAAACGAAGGGAAATACATAGTTTGATTAAGAACGTTGAGGTATATGATTGATAAGATATTCGTATAATAAATCAGTTTTTGAGAAAAAATACCCTCAAAACTAAATCACACTCCTAGTAATAATAGTTAT
>NW_012081059.1:0-302 GCF_000956235.1 Wasmannia auropunctata
AAAGCAGACTTAAGTCAGTAAGTTGAAAATTATAAGAAAGAAAAGGACTGTTTTATGAAATTCTACTACAACTAGATTATTTGTTATTTATTGAGTTTTCGTCTACTGTTTGAATATGGAATTCAAATGTTTGGATTTGTTTAAAATTTTACATTAAATATAACATAATATAATCATTACTAACACTGTGCATGGCTCATTTGTCCTGTTTACTGCTACTTTGTTAAATTTTTCATTCTTCTCTGAGCCTTTGAGATACTTGATATTTTCAAATAATTCTTTCTTTTATAATTTGTAGCAAA
>NW_012081060.1:0-919 GCF_000956235.1 Wasmannia auropunctata
ACCCAACGGATCATGGAGACCGTGCGGTGATTACCGCCGTCTGAACAGTATAACAATACCAGACAAATATCCCGTCCCACACATACAAGATTTCAGCCACCGCCTACACGGATGCAAAGTATTTACAACGCTTGACCTAAAGAAGGTATTCCATCAAATCCCAGTCGCTCCTGAAGATCGTCCAAAAACGGTCATAATAATACCCTTTGGTCTGTTTCAGTTCAATAAAATGACGTTTGGCCTGTGTAACGCAGCACAGATATTCCAGCGACTGATAGACACAGTGCTTCGAGGAATAGATTACGCATTTTGTTATATCGATGATATACTGATTGGCATCTACGCCGGAACAACATGTGGAACACATACGCGAGGTCTTTCGTCGATTACAACAATACGGTTTGTCTGTCAACCTCGAAAAATGCGTATTTGGAGCCGAACAGGTTCGTTACCTCGGATATTCCATTAACAAGGACGGCACCACAGCCCTACATGACCGCGTAACCGCTATCAAAAACTACCCAAGGCCTAAGAATGTCACTGAACTACGAAGATTCCTTGGATTCATAAACTTCTATCGCCGAATGCTCAAGAATGCAGCGCTCATTCAAGCATCACTACATGATCTCACCGCCGGAGCATCGAAGCGAGACGTCTATTGACATGGACACCTCAAGCAGAGAAAGCATTTGAAGAATGTAAGCAGCAGTTAGAGAACGCAGCCCTTCTCGCGCATTCAAAAGAAGGAGATCCATTAATTTTACACACGGACGCTTCAAATACAGCAATGATGAGTGCAGTCCTGCAACAACTCCAGGACAAGTACGTACTTTTAAGTTTCTTCCAGAAATGAACGAATACTCAAAAGAATTACAGCATCTACGACCGGGAATTGTTGGCTATTTACAAGACAATTAAA
>NW_012081061.1:0-497 GCF_000956235.1 Wasmannia auropunctata
GGCAGGGCACAAGCCCCTACGCGTACAAGTCTACGGCAGGGCATACGTCCCTACGCGGTCAGTCTCGGCAGGGCATAAGCCCCTACGCGTTAAAATTATCGATACTTGATAAACGAACTCGTGCGAACTTTGATAGTCGTATACGTGTATATATGAATAAGTGAAAAATAAACGAAACTGCAATACGACAGCGAGAGTTGTGGTATTGATATACTGTACAAACGCGTTGCGATTAATTTAAATCTAATTAACTATATATTTTCTGATTTATTGAAATGAGAACATACTTTTTTCTTTCTATTTAGAAGCACTGTAATTTGCCGCGTCAAAAATATTCATCGAATCGTCGAGGAACGAAAAGGCTGGCGACGCGTTACATTTACGCGATTTATGAGGCTTCGATGTGACGGCGGTCGGCGCCGTCAAAATGTCGTTCAGCGTGTTAAAGCCGTCCAAAGCGGACGCAGTAATGTGGAAGGAACGTTCGAGACCGAGAA
>NW_012081062.1:0-395 GCF_000956235.1 Wasmannia auropunctata
GAATGGCCAATCAAGATTATTATTCACGGGTGGACGGAGAGCGGGAATGCTTTTTGGCTGCACGACATCCGGCGAAATTATCTCAGCGTCGGGGATTATAATGTAATTTACGTGGATTAGTTCGCCGGTTCGACCAAAGAATACCTAACGTCCGTCAAACTCACTCCTCAGGTGAGCGAAACGGTTCGCATATTCTACGAAAGTAATTGAATCAATAAAAAGAATTAAACTCAAGTTTTCTTGTAAAAAAATATTGATAATGATTGCAAAATTTCAGAATTGGGTAGTTAAAAAAATAAAAGTTAAGTTAAAAAGTTAAATAATTTTAACTTAACTTAGTTACATTTTAGGTTCGGAACTTTTAATTTAATTTAGTTATATTTTATCGGTAACTA
>NW_012081063.1:0-323 GCF_000956235.1 Wasmannia auropunctata
GTGTGTGTGTGTGTGTGTGTGTCTTCTGCGTCAGGAGCAGCCTTGGGCGGAATGGCTGTTTCCTTATCTTCTATCAAAAAATAATCCCTGACGATTATGGGAAGGTGGAGGCGAATATACGATTTTAGCATTTATGTGATATACGTATATTTATGTTTATAATTTAAAAATACACCCTGAAGTTATAAGAACTATAATAAATTAAACATTGTGTAAAATGGTTGAAAATTAAGATTTATCTGAAGCATAATGACTTATGGCCGATAGAGTTTTTCGTGTAGCATACAAATGCCCGAATAAAATGCTAATCGGCTCGTTACAAA
>NW_012081064.1:0-324 GCF_000956235.1 Wasmannia auropunctata
CAGCAACGACTTGCAACTTACCCGATTATCGCGTAATGCAAGGGTGTGAATCCGTTCAGATCAACCACATCCAAAGAAGCGCCAACGTCCAGAAGGAGGCTGCAGAGTTCGCGCTGACTTCTCGACGCAGATATATGCAGAGCACTACATCTAATGTTGTTGACGGCATTGAAGGCCGCTCCTCGCGATAACAATAAATCCATTATTTTCGGCTGATTGCTGTTTAATCAAATAAGAAAAAATCAATGTTATTTTGGCGTTACGGCAGATCTAACGACTTTTAACTTACGCGAGTGCCGCGCAATGCAAGGGTGTGTTTCCGTC
>NW_012081065.1:0-326 GCF_000956235.1 Wasmannia auropunctata
CGACGTGTGCTCTTCCGATCTATTGCCAATTTTGTAAAAACAGCAGCTACAACCATTCCTGAATTTGGCATTTTATATAGTAAATATTCGCCTCCGTATGTAAAAATCAATATAACATCGACAATAAATAATATTAAAAAAGAAGACCAATAGTTCTGCCAACCTGGTAAATATCCTATTCCCAAAAAAGAGCTTACTGTTTTGGCAGGAAAAACCTTACCTAGCATCTTTCCCAAAAATTCAAAAAAAACCCCCATGCTCTAAGTAACACTTGGTTTATATTATTTATAATACTGTATTGTAACGGACTTATCAATAACTTAAAA
>NW_012081066.1:0-1872 GCF_000956235.1 Wasmannia auropunctata
CGTGTGCTCTTCCGATCTCTGATTCCTAGTGAAGTATTTTGTTGAGAGTCACGCAAGAGTTTATCGAAATTCGAATCTTTATATTCTTCGTTAAAAGCATTTCTGTCGCACGGCTCAGTAAGCTATTACGGTGTAAAAGCTGTTACCGAATATCCGGATTTTTTCCGTTTCTTCTCTGATCCCAGTTTCTCTCCGATCGCCACCGTGTCATTTCCGCTTTCACGCTCCGCTCTCGGAAGAGTATAATTTGGAGAAACGCGGAAAATCACTTTGAGATTTATCGGAGGCAAGATTAGTGATAAACGCGCAATTTTCTGTGTTTCAGCAACGTCGCTAGTAGATATCTCGTTCTTAATTGATGGTCGTCGCGCCAATTTTATTGCCGGTTTTTAATAAGCGTGTACGCTTTCCAAGTAGCTCGTGCAAACGACCCCGTCGTCGTTGACGCGACCGCGATTTACATGTTAACCCGCCCCTAAGCCATGATATTCCTTCCAGGAGTATCGGCATTTAGTCTCGAGAATCAAAGGTTTTTCCCCTCTTTTTCTTCTGAGAGAAAGAGAGAGAGAGAGAGAGAGAAAGAGAGAGAGAGATCTGAGAGACAAAGATATTGAAGCGTCTATTTTATGGGATTTCACGGGATTAGTTTTGTGTATACACAATTTATCTGACCCTCGCAGAGGATTCCTCCCAGAGGAAGAAATAAAACAGTAATTAATTTCAAAGATTTAATTAGTAATCGACGATTTTGCTTTGTTTTCATCTCGAAAATGTCGAAATACCTGCAGGAACTTGTCAACAAAATATCGGGCTGAATCCCGAAATTAAATGCTACGAAGTACGAGTAATTAATTTCGCGAAATAATTATCTACGTACGATTAAAAATTCAGTTTTTTGAAAAAAAATAAAAGGACAAAATTGAATTAAATTACAAATTACGAATTAACTAACAAACGAAGGGTTTCAATTTGCGCATCTAAACTGTAACGGAAATGTATAGGTGTTGAACGGAACTTGAAATTTAATTATCAGGATACACTTTAATTGTCAAAATACTAATTGCGAGTATTAAAAGATTTTTACAAAGATTGGTGAGCTCTATTTTAAATTTTCGATAAGGGGAGATCGACCAGAAAGATTCCTTAAACAACTTGTTATATCGCTGGCCATTACTTACTGATAAAACACTGTCTGTAAACCGATATTATACGCCATTTTTTCCAGCATCTTCTCTACGTGTATTAGATTAAACCACCTTATTAAAGGCAAACATTTAATTTCACTTTGTCTTTATAGGGACTTCCGCAATTCGCTTTACTGCGTCCTATTTTACTACCGTGTAGTATTTTATTGTTCCCTGTCACCGCGCTACCCTTGCTTACAATGCGAAAAGGCTGCCAAGGATTGAACGCCTACGCCAGACAAAACGTATCGCTCTTCAGAGAGCATTGGAATCTACTACCCTTATGATTCGTTACAAACGGACCGCGAAAATTAGCACATTTGCAATTTTTCTACCCATATCATCTGTTCTTTTATCTCTCATTTGGAATTATAGATAATTAGAAAATTATCAAACAATTTGGCAATTTTTTCCGATATAATAATTTACATATTATCTCCTTGGATCGTTAATTAACAGTTCAAAATAATTAACAAATCAAAATAAATTCAATTATAAGGTAACCGGACCCAATATGGGCCTATACGCAAATTGGCCAACCGGCTGTTTGTAAGTAGACTAAAAGTAGTCTACTTTCGATAAAGTAGACTCTTCAGTGTCAGTGGTCTCTAAATGAACTTCTTACAATATCTTCTGGTCTCACTCAAACACGTGAAATGTCCTTATTTAACTAATTGAAGTGCCATCT
>NW_012081067.1:0-433 GCF_000956235.1 Wasmannia auropunctata
TTTTTTAGTTTTCTTTCTTTTAGCTTAATTTATTTCCAGAAAATTTAATCGAATATTTTTTTAACAAATTATATTTAAGCGATATATTTCTAAACGGAGAGAACAACGGCAAATACGAATTTTTGTAGCACATCGTGATCTCGTTTTTACATAACTGGTTTCCACTGCATTTTTAACTTGCACAAATTTGAAGTTGCATCGTTAATTCTTCATTCAGCGCACGTCAAGTACACGTATAAGATCGTGCATCGTAAGGATATGTATTATTAAAATAATTTCCTTTATCGTCGATGAGAAGTATTTCATGAGTCCTGTTGATTGTTGCTCCTTTTTGCGATTCAAAATCATTATAAAATCTAAAGAATGGATGAAAGCAGATACAACGTAGAAATTTCGTATAATATAGGTATTATTATATCCGGCAGACTCTACA
>NW_012081068.1:0-337 GCF_000956235.1 Wasmannia auropunctata
ACACATATGCCATTTATAATTTATACTTTTTATGTACTTGCCGCTGCGATGTTGCTGCCATGTCCTTAATGAGCATTAAATCTCGAAAATAACATCGTTCAAATGGCCTCCTCTTGAGTGCATGCATTTTCGCAATCTCTCTCTGAAGTTTCTCATGACTTCTTGCAAGTTGAAGTATTGATAAACTTGAAACATCAATATTATAACATTAAGTATTCATAAAGGAATTGCAAACATTACAGTTGAAATGTTGCAAGCCATGAAAGACTTCAGAAAGAGAGAGAGAGAGAGAGAGTGCAGCTGCGCGAGCGATTAGAAATAATAGCACATATTTCGC
>NW_012081069.1:0-1364 GCF_000956235.1 Wasmannia auropunctata
ATTGTAACGCTACAACCATCTCCAGGCATCTCGATGTTATAATTGTCCCCTAATGATGTTTTATAATTCGAAGTAAAGTTTCAAAATAAATATATAGATGAAAATTAATTAAAATATGCAAATCATCAACATAAATGACCACTAAAACCTTTTTAGATAATATGTTATAACTTCACCATAAAAAAACAAAAATATTTTAGATTTTGTGCACATAATAAAATTTACTTGACTAATGAAAAAAGTATTTTTTGCTTCTACACATGTGCACGTTTCGTGTGGACCGACAAGAAACTAACCAATGTTGGTTTGTCTAATGATTTTTTCCTTACCGCCACATACATATACCTATTATAGTTTTAAAAATATTTACAATGTTACAACTGTACCCTGTTACTTTTGTCCCCGGTCTCCTCTATGTTGCAGCCTTAGAAGGAAAACTCGGCAAAAACAACGTTGCTATGCTGAGTAGTAAATATTATTTGTTGTTATATTTGTTGAAAGAATATAATTTGTAGCACTTTCTGGCTAGTAATTTAATATTAATTTTTCTACCGAGAGAGAGAAAGAGAGAGAGAGAGAGAGAAAGAAACATAAATGATTTCTTTATATATCCAAAAGTAAATAAATGTTTTTAATAAAAAAGTATTAGATGTACATAGTCTGTTCCAAAAGTAATAAGACTAATTCTGGAAAACCGTTTTATTGAAAATACACTTAATATTTTTCAAAGTAGGATCCTTAAACGTCAATCGGCGTCAGCGGTTCCAGCGTTGCTGCCACTCTTCGTAGCAGAAAGTCTTGACCGGATATGCCTTCCAGAACACTCGTCGGCTGATTGGACCATTTTAATTATGTCGGACATTTTTGGAACGATTAAAAAGATCCAAGCAGCCGCGACGAGTGTTCTGGATTCTGGAAGTTCGGTCAAGTAAAGTTTCGGTCTTCCTGTTCTGCTACGAAGAATGGTAGCAACGCTGGAACCACTGTATTGACGCTCAAAGATCCTACTTTGAAAAATATTAAATGTGTTAGGGGATACACTTAGTTTTTGCCATTTTATCTTGAAAAGCCGTTTCTTTCACGGTTCTTGCAACTTGCAACATGTAGTCGTGCGTTATCATGTAAAAGAATCATTTACTGCCCGACTAGAAATTTGTCGTGGCATGTCTGGATAATATCTATTCAGAAATTGTCATGGCATTCCTCAATTAATTAAGGCGATGCCGGAAGGTCCGAAAAATTTGCACGAGGTCGATAAAACAGTCTGTTCAATTTCAATGGTACCTTTAAATGAACTTCTTATAATATCTTCTGTCTCAGTTAAACACGTACATTGTCCTTATCCTGTCTCTTATACACATCTC
>NW_012081070.1:0-898 GCF_000956235.1 Wasmannia auropunctata
TTCCGCTCAGGGGTAATAAAAAACGTAGATCTGAATTTCTCTAATAAAGACATTATGGAGGGTATCTCGTGGCCGGGCAATCCCATAGATATCAAATCTATAGAGAGACTGAAGTATCGTGATAAAAACAATAACAATGAATTGAAAGAGTCTACCTCTGTTAAAATTAACTTTGTCTCCAACTTACTCCCAGAATTTATTAATATTTATCATGTGAGATTTAAAGTCTTTCTCTTTGTTAATAGCGTTCGGAAATGCCAAAAATGTTTTCGTTTGGGGCACTCCATGTATGTCTGCAGGAGCAAACCTATGTGCCCTAGATGCGGGAGAGATCACGACGCCGACTCATGTAACCAAACAACTTCTGTATGCATCAATTGTGGGGGAGACCACCCGTCCTTAAACTCATCATGTCCAATTTTTCAGAAATTCAGAATGATAAACTTGGTTATGGCGTACTGCAACGTCAGCCAATTCCGTGCCAAGAGACTTATTTCAAAACATGATATCTCAGAGCCTAGTCAGATTCCTGCTCTCTTTAAATCTCAAGCTTACCTAGCATGGGATTACACAGTGCGGTCCATAAGTTCCCGGACTGATTTTTTTGCAGCCTCCCCATTGACGCCATTTATCGGACGACTGTTGAACTACATAGTGTGAACCTTTTCGAACAGTCATGTTGAGTGGCATAATTTTAGCCGCAGTTGTTAAAGAGTGCGGCCGTATGATATAGCCTGGTGTTGTGTGGGTGCGTCACAGACAGAGAAAGGATTGGCCAACGCAGCTAAAATATAGCCGTAACAGCTAATGTGTGTTTGTAAAATATAAAAACAACTAATATTGTTACTGCCAAAGCTAAATTTATTAGTTGTTAAAATCTGTCTCTTATACACATCTC
>NW_012081071.1:0-373 GCF_000956235.1 Wasmannia auropunctata
TATATGGCACTCGACTCTCGGGGCTTCGCTATTCTTTGCGCGCACAGTTTCTCTCCTCTTCTCTCTTTCCGCTTCTCTACTCCGCCGCGCCGCTCCCGTTCCTCGCGCACGTTGCACGCGTGCGCCCGCGCGGGCGTAGGATTCACGGGATATTGCACTCCCGGCTTTCATTATTTGCGAGTTAGCACAATGCGTGGCTCTTCCCTCCATTATTTATTTCTCTCTCTCTCTCTCTCTCTCTCTCTCTCGTTGTAATAATGAATAACGAATAAAATTATTAAGTACACTCGGTTAAAATTGACAAATACATATGTTTTTGTGAGTAATTATTACAAAAATTATACAATACAAGAGTTTCTAATTATTAAAATCA
>NW_012081072.1:0-475 GCF_000956235.1 Wasmannia auropunctata
CATTGGCTTCTTCACGACCGACTCTTACTCAATGCGCATGGATTTCTCAATTGTACAAACCGTCATTGGGTATAAAGAAATACGAGAGATACTTAATCTATTCAAATAAATATATAGAGGAAATATGAAATAGAGAGGAGAAAGGAGCTTAATTTTACAATCTTCCGCGCTAGAAAAATTCTCTAGTATATTAGAAAAGGAGCAAAAGTTTATGTCACCATTCGTGATTTTATTGGCAACTTTTTTTTGTCACGGTGACCCAATAAGCTAAATAAATGTACTCTAACCAGTATTACTTGCTTGATAAAACGTTAGAACGCGTCCCTTGCAATGTAGACCGAGTCCGACTTTGATCAAGTCTGTTTAAAAATCGCTATATATAAATAATGTGTTAATGGCCAAGTATAGCGTCTATTATTATAAGCCAGTGCGTTAAAAGGGCATGGTAAGAGCGCTGGACTGAACTATCCCTTGC
>NW_012081073.1:0-386 GCF_000956235.1 Wasmannia auropunctata
GAGTTCAGACGTGTGCTCGTCCGATCATATATATGATACACACCCATATATACACATGTATTAAATAATTAAAAATATAATATAATGGAGAATTTCCGTTTTCCTTTCCAATTTGATAAGGGCAGATATTTTTACATATAAATGTAGTTAAATAAACTATATGTATATTCAACAGAATCTCAATTATGTCTTTAGTATTGTTAACAGAACAAGACAATAGCAAATCTACTCACTTTTATTTATACATTTAATTTCCGATGAATACTATCTTACATACAAGTGCAAATCATCGTCATACATCCAGCGTACTGGAATGTTCTTAAAAGAATCGGCGTTAAAATAGAGTGTCTCTCTTACATATTACATTTGGATATCTATTGCATGGA
>NW_012081074.1:0-412 GCF_000956235.1 Wasmannia auropunctata
GCGGCGAGTATTATCTGGCCCCGATGTCACGTAGCGATATTAATGAGCGATTGTAAATAAAAAGGGACCCGCTTGATAGACGCCTCTGAAAAACACATATTATCGGAGTCGCGAATCGACGTAATTCCGTGGACACTGTATACTTCCACATTAATCAATAACGCGAAACCCTCATTAAACAGAAGTTCTTGCGTACGTGCATCAAAAAAGTATATAGAGCGTCCTACAAAACCAGGTTGGTCGTCCAGATTAATCCTACGATAAATTTTGCATTCCCATATCACTCTATTATACATGACCCATGTCAATATTCTACAAACAAATTGTTTATAAAATAGAAATACGATGAAACGTATAGAGAGAGAGAGAGAGCAGTTAACCGCGACAAAATTGAAGAGCCAGAGAGTATACT
>NW_012081075.1:0-391 GCF_000956235.1 Wasmannia auropunctata
GAAACATTGGCGTATACGAACGTACCTTAGTTTTCAATGTATCGCCAAGATCCATTTTGGACTCGGTCTTGAATAAGGGCAGGAACAGTCGGACTTCGCGTTCGTACGTTTGCGCGAGGCGAGTGCTGCATTCCGCGCTAACTTCAGCAAGTTTGTCGGTCAGCGCAGCCAGACCGTTAATTTGATTAGGTAGGATAATCACCATGCTGATCTCTTTATTCTGCGACAAGAAAAATTAAAAGCCCATAAAGAGATATTCGCCGTGAAACACGTTTGTGGCAAAATATCTCGTTTAATTTTCTAAATTTTTTTCGAAAATTTATGAGAAAGCAACATTACCGCGTACGGCAGCTCGATACATTTAGCATCGTATGCCGGCTTCTGCTTGAAA
>NW_012081076.1:0-402 GCF_000956235.1 Wasmannia auropunctata
TGTTCAAGCAGAAGACGGCATACGAGAACAGGACTTTGCACAAGGGTGTATAAAATGCGTATTGCATGGCGCATGCCACAGTCCCATTGAATTGGCTATCACTGTGCAGTTACCAGTAAATTGCTATTACATTATTCGGATAACAATACGAGAGCGTGTAATTGTGTCTATGGAAAATGGAGTACAAGAACTTGTATATATAAAATCTGTATCTTAATAGTATCCTACGTATTACGTGTCGGACAGTTCTTGGTATCGCGCGTACATCATCTTTTTCACGCAGTCCTTGTAGGTATCGCCTGGTAACGCACTGTACGACGAAGTCTTCGCTCCTAAACCGGCGGTAGGGACGCGCCTCTCGGCTTCGATAATACTCGTTCTACCTTGATTAGATTTTCCTAA
>NW_012081077.1:0-712 GCF_000956235.1 Wasmannia auropunctata
TATAAGAGACAGGTGTGTGTGTGTGTGTGTGTGAAGAGAAAGAAAAAGAGAGAAAACTAATTTGCTGACCATACTCTAATTTTTCTATCATTTTTATCGTTATTAATAATTTTTCAAGTTATTTCAGTTTGTTTTCTTGATACACCCGCGTCATACGTATAAATAAAATGTAAAACATTGTAAATGTTATATAGATAATAAAATGACAGGACTATATACAATCTCTGTTTTTCATAAGATCTGTTAAATCGTTGCTCTTAAAAACAAAGGCTACAAAGACAAGATATATATTTACATAAATTTCAATTATTTTCAATCCTAAATTCATCCATGTTACGTTGACATAAAATGTAGCATTATATATAAATTAAATTATTAGTGTGATTGTGAGCGACGAGTCAATAAATAAGATATCTATATGAATCGGTACAAATAAGCTGGGAAAACACCTTGTAGGAAAACACTCGTCAAGAAAATGTAACAGAAATTTGATGTGTACATACATTAAAGAAATATTCATTGGCATTCGAGCTTCACGAAGATAAAATTAAATTTGAGCTATCGTTCAATGTGAGGGAGGAAATGCATTCGCTCCTTAGATAAATTCCTTTTAGCTGCACTATACTTAAAGTGAAATATGTGTATAGCAAGTAAAATGAGATGGAATCGTTTTAGATATTAATCACATGTAAAGAGGATTGGATAAATTGGA
>NW_012081078.1:0-413 GCF_000956235.1 Wasmannia auropunctata
CTTTACCACTTTTGACTAGCCTAAATAGATCAATCACATGGTTTTGAGATCCAGGCTCAATAGGCCCTTCCGCAGCAAAAAACTTAGGTGCATGACCAACGTATTCCTTAAATTTTAGATTATGAGTCTTTTTTACACTACCAAAATCCACAAACTTATATTCATCTGAAACGCCAGAATATTGTGGATCATACTTTTTATATTCAAAAAACTCATTACCTAAAAAATTACAAAACGTTAATTTATAATCATCGTGATCGGATTTAACAACTTTAAGGTAATGAAAATCTCTAGGCTCTGTGGACAAAAAATATGAAGAGGGAGAAAAAAAGTGGTAGTTTAACCAAATGAACATAAAAATGGAAAAACTACCAAATGGAAGAGCATATAAAAGAAAAGATCGGAAGAGCACA
>NW_012081079.1:0-430 GCF_000956235.1 Wasmannia auropunctata
ATTGTTTATGTTTAGCTAATATCAATTCTATTGAATCATGTTTTAAAACAATTTTTATACGTTAGACATCTGATAGATGCTGCTGCAGAGAGTGATAAGGCTGAAGAAGAACAAAGTGGCGATAATCCACATAAATAACGACTGTATCCTGTGTGTGATGTTCCACACCGAAACATGATGCCTCACGCATTCCGCGATAGCGAATTTCTCAATGTCGGCGTGCTTCTTCTCTTTGTTATTCCTCTGAAGAAATCGGAACGTTTCCGACAATCGATAGCACAGCAGCTCGATCTGCCCGCAGACGTGAAGGGTGAAGCCGTAGACGAGGGAGTCGAACGAGACGTTCAGTAATACCCCGTAAAATATTGCGCCTACATGATTAAGATAGGTCAACAAATACGGATATAAGCCGGATATCGAGTACGGCAGG
>NW_012081080.1:0-875 GCF_000956235.1 Wasmannia auropunctata
CTAGTGCAGCCAGTTAAACTTCCGACATCCAACGAAGGTCTCGAGGGTCAGCCGTGTACATTATCTGGATGGGGATCTTCGGTAATATCAAACTCAAGAGGTCTTTACAATTACACACATTCAAAAATGAAACATCTTTTAGAGAAATTTATTATTTCCCTTATATATATATATATATATATATATATATAATATATACATACATGTAAAAGTTAGAAATAATATCAGAAAATTTTAATGCAATTATTCTTTATAGGATGATAATACAGATAAAACCTTACAAGAAATTGAGGCAGTCGTTTATTCGCAGTATGAGTGCCAGAAAGAATATTGGTATGTGACCGATAGACATATCTGCATTTCATGGCCAAAAGACAACATAGGAACATGCGTAAGCCATCGATCATTAATATAAAAAACAAATTCATATACAATGTATATATGTATATAATATATAACAGGGTGTTTCCTAACATGTAGGACTCACTTCACTGACAGGAAACACAAAGCCAATGATAAAATCTCATATACATATATATATATGTATAAACATATGCCCTATTTGGCTTTGTTTCCGAATTATAGTTATATATGTATTCTGGTAATATGAAGCTGCTTATCTTTATAAGAAATGCTTAAAATAATCATCTTTGGTCTAAATACAAGCATACGCAGTCTTTGCCGTGTAGATTGTCGTACATATTCAAAAATTCCAATACACACACACACACATACATACATACGTACATACGCGCGCGCGCGTATGTATGTATGTATGTTTAACACAGTCAAAAAAGAATATTTACAATATGTATAAATGATTATAATATTAAAAGCACGTAATTAGATGTCAATTAAATTTTTGCTTTAACACA
>NW_012081081.1:0-436 GCF_000956235.1 Wasmannia auropunctata
CGTTACATTTAAAAATGCATTTTGCAGTTGATTTTCGTTTTAAGAAGGATTTTGTTTTGCATAGATTACGTCTAAGGTTATGTCCTTGTTGTTTACGTGTTTATTTATATGCTTGGACTAACGAAGTTCAGATTTCATTCGTGCCAGAAAACGCGCAACCTGAGTTGTACTGGACTACTGTTTAATAAAAGAATGTATATATTGCACGATGTTATTCACATTCTACATAGTTCGAAAAAAAAGTGATAAAAATACTTAGAATTTAACTAACGATATAGATATTCACACGCCATATTGCTGTAGTGTATGACTTTATTAAATGCAATATCTCGAAGTTGCCCGATTACATTGATCTACTTAAGTGTAATATAAGTCTTATTGCCAACACGCTGTTAATAGTAATAAAGTTTGTGTCGTATGCCGGCTTCTGCTTGAA
>NW_012081082.1:0-439 GCF_000956235.1 Wasmannia auropunctata
ACGTGTGCTCTTCCGATCTACTGATAATTTTTAAATTCATCTATTTATGTAACCTCAAAGTGTACCAAATTTTATTAAAATCAGAATTTCTCATTTCGCGAAGTTCTCTTGTAAGTCTAAACTTTTTCGGTGCCACACATTTGATTAATGTTTTCTGTTCAAGTACTATCTTTACATTCAATTAAATTGTTCTATAACTATACAAATTTTATATTGTGTTTGATGAATAAAAATTGCACTGGTATTACGCTAAATTTATATTCAATACATAAAAATTACATAAAAAGATAGATTTTGCACTAAAATTTTTGACAGTAATTTGTGACGAATAATTTAAAATTGCGACTAAAATTTTTATTACAGATTTATTAAAAACAAATAGTACACGTATAACGAAACAAAGAATTCATTATTGAACCAAATAAAAAATAAAAAAGAA
>NW_012081083.1:0-949 GCF_000956235.1 Wasmannia auropunctata
AGCTATAGAGTTAGTATTTCTTTTGTTTTTCTAAACCTTTTTATAGCTTCTTTTTATTTAAAACGTTAAAGTATTCGCTATTTTTACTAATAATTTAATTTTGACATTTTTGAAAATATAAAAAAAATATGCGCAGTTTAAATTATTATATTTCATAAATAATTTTTTTCTAAAATTTCCAAATTTAGTGTTTAAGAATTAAATTTATAAAAATTCCTCAAATATCTGCTGTGTTATATAATACAATACTCCATTATATAGGATCCTTCTTGTTTAACTTTTCCTTTATATTTAAAGGTTTTCTAACACTTTACTTTCATCATTTAATGTACCATATTGCGTCATTGCTATCCTTGGAGTGTTTTCATTGAGTGTCAATTTATTCAAAGTAAATATGGCTTTTTACTTTCTAATTACTAATATGATTATACCTTAAATATAAATTTATTACAACAATGTCACATAGCTTATAAAAATTATAATTATTATTTCTAATCAAATAGTTTGTTCATGCGGCCACAGTACTAAAGAAAACGGATGATATGTTAATAGCTTTTTTCACCATTTTGGGTCATCTAGTTTATATGTTTGGAGCGAATTACATAGGACAGAGAGTTACCGATTACAATAACGAAATTTTTAGATTAATGTAAGTTAATAATTACTATTATTTAATTAATGCTTAACTTTTATTAATTCATTCCCATATTAAATAAGCTAATATCAAAAAATAAATATTTTAATAATAGGAGTTTTAATTTACATCCGAATTCTAGAAGATAAAAGTTTTACTTATTATTTTGTACCTAACAAGGTGCACAGCATAGAGAAAATTGTTCAAGCACCTTGATTTCCTTTCCACCCAAAAACTAGACCGGAAATAAAATAAACATAAATAATAAAATAAATAAAAAATAATAAAATAAATTTTATTTTATTTTATTATAAA
>NW_012081084.1:0-524 GCF_000956235.1 Wasmannia auropunctata
TTTCACATTACGTGTAATAAAAACATTTTTTAAGCATATTGCAAATAAAAAAATAAACCAATTAATTTACGCTCTCTACCATTTACAACATCATCCCAAGAACAGAATCTTTGAAAATAAAAATTTGTAAAAAAATTATCAGATCTTTATGCTGCATTTATAATTAATACAATTACAGCATGAACCACTGTCTGAAAATGAATGGCGATCGTTTGTAATTACGTGGAATCCTACGATGCACAGAATAGCTGTTTATGATACTGATAAGCTGATTATAGCATATGCAGACGAGGAAAGACATTTACGTTCAAGCAATGATTATCATATGTTCATTAGAAGTAATGAAGCAATGTTGTATCGATTTCATATATGTGAGTATGTAGATTCTTAATGAATGTCTTAATAAATCAAAATCAATTCAAATCAAGCATCATTCAAGTAACGAAGAAAAAATGACCATGTAAACGTGTTTTTTAGATGACTTTCTGCATACAACTGTCGAGAATGCAGTTTTAACAAGTCCC
>NW_012081085.1:0-768 GCF_000956235.1 Wasmannia auropunctata
GAACTTGGAGGAGGAGGTGGCGGAGGAGGTGGTCCACCGCTTGGTGAAGGCGAAGATGCATTATTATTTTGAGAGATTGCTCTAGCAACGTCCGTCTGTGATCTACTATCTTGCTTAACAGACTTTTCTTGCGGTACTTGAGATGCAGTATGGCCGGATTCTTCTCCACTAGGATCTATTTTTTTCTTATCACCAGCTCTAGAAACGGCCAGTCTAATAAGACATATCACTGAAACCAGCGCAACAATCGCAGAAACAGCAAAAATTGCTAAAGGAACTGCTTCAATTGCACCAGAACCAGAAACTGCTGCAATAACACAAGGAAGATGTATATAAATTGCAACGGCAGATACACATAATGATAAAGCAGCAATTGAAATTTTAAGGTTAGACGTAGACATTTTTCACCTCATTGACCAATACACTATTAATAATAACTGGATTATCAATAGTGTCAATAATGAATTATGAAAAATAAAGTTGCAATTTGAATAGATAAGCTATAAGTAATATACGATCAGCAGTAGCTATACAATAGACTTCTTGCATAATCCAAACTAAGTAGAAAAAAGGTATAGCTAACACGTAGCGGGATGACGATTGTCAGGCCAGCGCCTCTATGATGTCATCCCAGTGCCCAGACACTGGGATCCAGGAATTTTATTAAGTATAAAAGTAGCCGTTTTATGTTAAAATATAACGTTTTGATGATTATGAAAAAGTTGGATTCCAGACTGGAATGACAGCAGTCCTACGTCATACCACCGC
>NW_012081086.1:0-459 GCF_000956235.1 Wasmannia auropunctata
CGTGTGCTCTTCCAATTTATCTATTTATGTGACCTCAAAGTGTACCAAGTTTCATTCAAATCAGAATTTGACACTTCGCGAGGTTCCCTTGTTAGAATGATTGAGCCGAATGGAGGAGATTAAAACGCGAGATTGCACGTCAATTCCATTTTTACAGCCTGGCATCTCCCAGCGGCTGAGGCAAGAATTGGGCGAGGCGGCTGTGCGTGCCGCTAAGGCTGTGGGATACGTGGGCGCCGGGACGGTGGAATTCATACTGGACCGGAATGATCACAGTTTTCACTTTATGGAGATGAACACGCGCCTCCAGGTGGAGCATCCGGTCACCGAGGCGATCACCGGCCTGGATCTGGTCGAGTGGCAATTGAGAGTCGCGAGTGGCGAGAAACTCCCGCTCAGGCAAGAGCAGATCAATCTCAACGGTCATGCGTTCGAGGCGAGAATCTATGCTGAGGTAAC
>NW_012081087.1:0-469 GCF_000956235.1 Wasmannia auropunctata
ATAATTATTCAGATAAATTTAGATAATTGTAATTCAACCAAGACACGGCATACGACAGTCCGCAGACGAAAATGATAAAGGATTTAGCGAGTAAAGTGCTGTTCGCCCTGAGCCTGAATTTCTTCAACGCGGTCTTCAATCGGATATCGGCCAGGCTGCAGGAACTGTCCAACAGCGGGGACGAGAATTCGGACTACAGCGACATCGAGCTGATGCAGTATATCAACGTCGATGTCCACAGATTGACCAGGCTCCTGAACGGTGGGTGATGACTATTAAATGCGGCGCGATATCGCCGATAGAGCGAAAATTTCTAATGCATTTTGTAATACTCACGCGCGCGTTCACTCGCTATCGCTGCAGAAATTATACTGAAAGTCCGGCAACTGATCGGCAAGAAGTCGGCGTATCTCGTGCTTATGAATCCCCTGGAGAAAGCCATCTGGAATTGGATGGACACGTATCCGCA
>NW_012081088.1:0-624 GCF_000956235.1 Wasmannia auropunctata
GAGAGAGAGAGAGAGAGAGAGAGAGAGAGAGAGAGAAAGAGAGAGAGAGAGTCTCTGATGAAATCATAATTTCATCAGAATCGGAGGGTGAAGCATGATAAATTGAATAATTACCATTGGTAGCAATCAATAAAAAGAAGAAAGAAAAAAAGATCGTAAAAGAAAATCGGAGATACACGGTAGCTTAATTATGTATAATTACAAAAAAAGAAATTAAACTTACCAGTCTCCGTAACAGGATGATTCATCAATCTTCCACTAATAATTGTTATACATAACAGTATGGATCACATTATACCAATGCAGTCTTCGAAGCTGAAGAAGGTTCTTCTTTTTCTTCTTCTTCTTACGAATTGGGCATCAGCTCCCACGAGGAGCTGTCTGTGTCGAGGTGCAGCCTGTG
Organism: Wasmannia auropunctata; assembly: GCF_000956235.1. Lineage (NCBI taxonomy): Eukaryota > Metazoa > Arthropoda > Insecta > Hymenoptera > Formicidae > Wasmannia > Wasmannia auropunctata. The sequence goes on from NW_012081088.1 coordinate 404, forward strand.
TCCACATCCGGAACTTGAGTGACCACTCAAGTTTAGTGACTGAACTATAAGGCCGGGAGCATGTGAAAGGCCTACGGCATATAGGAAAACGTAAAGCAGTAAGACATAAGCAGTAAGTGAATTGGCCAATCACAATGGCTGCGTTCCGCAAAGCGCATCATGCGCAAGATTGATCTTTTTATCTTTGTTTAATATTTGGTGAACAACAAGGATATCGTGAT
>NW_012081089.1:0-494 GCF_000956235.1 Wasmannia auropunctata
ATACAGCATTTTATATAATTTTATGTATTAACTTAAGTAATATGCATAATGTCTACCATATAATAAAAAGCAATCCTTTGTAATTATAATACATATATGTATTTATGGTACTTGAATATTATCTATTTAGAGTAATTGTGATTGAAATGTATCTTGTATGGTGTTTAAAAATGTTTAAATATTGTATACTATATGTATATGAACATATTAATAAAAAAAAAAGAGAAAAATACCAACAATTATATTCATATAATATGTCTGCTATGTGCTAGAAAAATTATTTTATCTATCATTTCTTTTTCAATAGATCATATCACATAAATTTCAGCTAGATAGCAAATTGATTACCTAATATTCATAAGTGCCTTAATAGAAATTACAAAGATAACCGTAACTATTCCGTGCAACTTATGCAAATATGAAGTCAGCAAAAGAAAAACAGTTTGAAATAACAACGGTGTACATAATGAGCCAAAGTATTCGAACAATTTTAA
>NW_012081090.1:0-502 GCF_000956235.1 Wasmannia auropunctata
ACCTTCCAGCAAAATCGTTCTTTTCGTGAACTTAAAAAATACCAGAGATTAAGATTTCGACAGAAATCAAAGCAAGTAAGAGTTAGCCAATTTTGCGATTTATACCAAGTTATCTATCCCAAGGACCCACATGGTGTTAATCGCTATGTTGAAGGAAGATAAAGGCGGAAGAGGGGAGGATAACGAGGGGCCCCGTGAACCTGCGGCAGAAGTGCGGGAGAATGCACCTATGGGAAACTTGGGATCGTGGCCGTATGTAGATGGTCGCGAGAGAGGCGCTAAGAGGCCCGTGTGGTGTATAGAGGCGATCGCGCACGAAGAAGGTGGTCTATTAGTTCTGTGACCTCCTGGAACAGCGAAGAAGGCACCATATCTGCGATCGACGCCGATAACGTGCGAGACATTCACCGAGATACACTGTTAAATATGATAGGGTCAAATTTAAACCAATTTCTTGAGTTAAATCATATTTAGTTATTTTTAACTACCATATGTCTCAAAA
>NW_012081091.1:0-1022 GCF_000956235.1 Wasmannia auropunctata
TACTCTGCTGCGTTGCAGTAAATTGTAATAACAAAATAAAAAAATGTAATAATTATTAATTTCTAACTTTATTGTTGAGCAAACTTGGGGTTACATTACCCACTTAGCTGGAACCAAGATGGCGGATAGGAATACCTACATCTATAGTGCCTTAGCCTTAAGTATCGTGTTATAAACAAATGGATAACGCAAGAGATTTATAACTTCTTTCGTTCGATTTATTAACGTTAAATAACAATTAAACACGTGGATCATCGATCTTTTTACCCGATTGTTAAATAATGGATTTTAAATAATTGCAATAGTTAGACCTTAGGGCCTATTCAGACAAACGTGCATAACTGCATAATTACATACATAAAGAAAATTATCTAATCGCATTTCTATTACAAGAACAAATGTAAATTGCGATTGGATAATTTTCTTTATAAAATATATTTCATATAGAAATAAATTTTATATATATAATTGTTGGAATGCATGTTCGAATGCAACAACAATTTGAGTGTACCGCGAGAACTAGATGGATGGATGCATGTGTGCGGACGCGCGTAATAATATCTTGCGTCACTGGAGAGACGGCGTTAAAAAAGCTTTTTCTCTGCCGCTTCTCGCGTCTTACAGTTATGTACGTTGTGTATAAAGCTTCATTATTTTCTCATTCTATATTAAAGCAGTATTCAGTTGCAAATCGCAATATACAAGACAGATCAGTATATTTCTTTATTTTTGTATTCACGCATTGAGTCGCAGCTCTGATTGTAAAGTGTGCGACTGTATACACATATCCAGAATAAAATATTCTAACAAGTTATGGGCCCAGGATACGTGGCATAAAAAGGAATGATGTCTGATACACCGCGGTTCTATATTACAAAGCTAAACAATACAAACTTCCAAGTATGGAAGTGCAAAAAAGAATTGCTACTTATTAAGGAAGATTTGTGACATATTATCAGTACGGATAGACCGACGACACCGGATGAGAAATAGCTTAAGATGGGATAAACAAGCGCGAGCTA
>NW_012081092.1:0-510 GCF_000956235.1 Wasmannia auropunctata
GAGAGAGAGAAAGAGAGAATGAGAAAAAGTGAAAAGGGGAGGAATAGAGGGAGGAGGCCGGAATGTGCCGGCGCAAGAACGGAATTATGATTGCGCCAAAACGCGAACGTTCTACAAGCGATGTTGTACAATTGGCACGGCAAAAAGTGTCAGGCGGCCGATGGGAACCGTTCGATCGATCGATCGGTTCCCTCGTACACCTCGTCTCGAGATCTCCCGATTTACCGGCGAACGCCGCGCGCGAGAAAAGAGACTCAAGGTTGGAGAGACCCGACGACGTAGAGCCGGGAGGAGAGCATATTCGAGAGACAAGCGAGTTTAATCGCGCGAGTTTTTCGACGTCGTCGTTTATCGCGTCGAGTCTCTAACGTGCCGATTAAACGCTGTCACTCTCTTGTCTCCGCGAGAAGAAAAGCTGCACTCTTGCTAACTCTCTGATATTAAACTCGTCGACATTGACATTTTCTTCTGACCGTAATTAATGAATATCGTATGCCGTCTTCTGCTCGA
>NW_012081093.1:0-1564 GCF_000956235.1 Wasmannia auropunctata
GCTATTTTATTCTTTACTTTAATTGTCATTGAAGGTCTGATTGCAAATCTGGCAATAATTTTTATAGTTTTTAATAAATAGTGGTTTATCGTTTGAATTCATTTAATTGTTAATTGGAAATATTAATCATATCTTGATCAAATATGGCACAAAAAAGCACATTCTATCTATAGTATCACTATTGTTAGTTGCAATACTAATTTTTGTACTATATCTACAGTATATTAATTTTTTTAATATTTAATTCTTGTGATTAGACGTTTCTCTCTCTCTCTCTCTCTCTCTCTCTCTCTCTCTCTCATTGTCGTAATAATAACAAATAAAAATCTTACTGTAATCTTACTATAATAATATGTAATAAAGTAATTAATAATAATGTTAATACAATAATTTTATATTACTATAGTGTTTAATTAGGTGCCAGTTATTAGATTGTAATATTTAAAAAGATTATCTTATTGGACACTTGTGTGAAGTCAAATCTTGATTGTTTTTCACTTTTCTAAAAAAATTATAGCTCCGTACAATCGATCCGCATTTAATCTTAAATTGAGCGAGTAGCAACGTGCAATCAATCTGCACTTTTTATCCGGCATTCAAACTTTTGTATTCTTTTGCATTATGTACACTCCTTTATCCGATGTGAATTCGCTTTTTCGCCTGATTTCTAGAGATAGTCAGCACATTATTTCGAGCTAGCTCTTCTGCTTGAGTAAAACGATATCCTTGCTTGAGTGGCTACCTTCCGTAACATTCTCTGAGGGCACTTTTCGGCAGGGACTCGCGGATCAAATCAAAGACGTGAAACACGCTATTTCTAAAGCGCCATTGTCGACGAAAAGCTTCTTCTATTGAGTTACACGTGAACAAGATGCGTTACTTTAAAAATAGAAAAATATTGAAGCACTTTTGACATAAAACTAATTTCATGTTTTAAACAAATTCTGGCAAGATATCAAGTTATTATAATAATTAATTTTATATAATTTTGTAATGTTATACAAAATTTGATGCTATATTAAATTTGTAATTTTAATATTTTCACAATAATTAATATTAATAATTATTTTCAATTATTAATTATTAATATCTAACTTTAGAAAAATTAAAATTTTAAAAATAAATATAATTTTTTTTATATTGCAATTAACATGTCTTGTAAAAATTATAAAATTAGAAGAAGTTTAATTCTTTTATGCTTTTTTTCTCTACTTTTTTCTGCCAGTTTAAAAGTTTAAAAAAAATTGAGAGAATTTTTCTTTATGTTCTTTTATGTTTCTTTATTCGCTTACGGAGTCTGATATTACGTTGATCTTTATTGAAATAGAACAATAATGAAAAGGAAAACTTTTGTAATGGTTTTTACACGATAGAATACATATGAAAGAACGTTACTTTATCCCTTTAAACGTAAGCTTAGTAATGAAGTTGAAAGAACCACAAATTCCAATGAAGACCATGTTCTAATGGAATTATGTGGTATACATAGTTACTCGCACGATGATCATTGCCACAGGTCACACTGATGCTCTACATTCACGAGACTCTTCTGGGGGGGGGGGGG
>NW_012081094.1:0-658 GCF_000956235.1 Wasmannia auropunctata
CATTTATTTCTCAATTTTTTGTACTTTCATTCATTTAATTTTCAATTATTAAATTGAAAACTAAAGACGTTGATACAGTTGAAAAAAAAACATAGGCGAAAAATAAGAATTACTTTTAAATATTTTTAGCATCAACATAATCCGCGTTTCACAGTTTCGCAAAACTAATATAATCCGGCAGCCCGTAGCAATTATATATTTATATCTGCAATCTTTATATATTGTACCATTTTTAAAAATCTGTAATCGTGTAATTTAATCTTATAAATATTTTTCTACGCGAAATTTCGTATTTGTATACTAACGAATCCTTTTTTTCTTATAGCACCTGTCAAATGTACTTCACGTCTCACGAGGCAATGCGACCAATATCTTGTACTTCTTCTTTTCTATTGGCACCTGCTCCCAGACGGGGGTAAGCCGGCCAGAATCTTGTTCTTCTTCTTCTTCTTCTTATTATTATGGCGTCCGCTCCCACGAGGAGCTATACAGCCTGGGTACCAAATGCGTAGAAAGAAAGTCACCAAATTTGGTTAAATAGTGAGTTGTAGGGATTTAAGGTATGTGAAAATAAGATTACAGAATCTGGGAGAAGGGTCTTTGATCATAGGGAATATATCGACAGAATACGTAGGAAAGTTTAGATCGGAAGAGCACA
>NW_012081095.1:0-527 GCF_000956235.1 Wasmannia auropunctata
CCTCTCGCTCGCTTGATCTATAAAAAAAGCACCCTGCACGCTTTCGCCGCGTTTCTCGGTCACGGTCAACATACAGGAGTGACAACCGAGGGAATTATGCTCGGTCGTCGTCCAAAGCTAAGAGAAGCGTGTTTTATAATGCGCCAATATATAGGTACGACAAAATGGCCGCATCTTATGCAATCCGCGGCGTCCACAGGTTTCAAAATCAGAGGATTGAATCTTCTATGTGCAAGAAGAAATGTTAGATTTGTCATTCAAAGATTATGTAATTCATAATCTGCTTTAAGGCGATCCTCGAAGGTCGGAATTACCGACACATAGCAGTCGCAAAAATAACTCCGAAATGATTGAACGGAATTGAAAATGCTTTTACATGATCGAAAGAGACATCAAATGTAAGGGCGCAAGCTAATACGAATTTGTAGTAACGACGTAAAAATTTTGTAGCAACGAAAAAAAATTAAAAAATAACTTTTTCGAGTCGCACAGCTATCACCTGATGTAAACATTTCGTTGGAATAAAG
>NW_012081096.1:0-2825 GCF_000956235.1 Wasmannia auropunctata
TATATATATATATATATATATATATATATATATATATATATATATATACGCAATGAATGTATGTTCATTATTTTTATAAACTCTGCGCAACAATTATAGCGCCGATTCCCATTGGCCTACCATATTTCACTTATTAATATAATTATTTCTGGGAATCCTTTAATCAAATAATTTTAAATTATTTACATAGGTATTAAGAATTTTTAACAAGCCATCTTGATTAAGGATGCAAAGATTATAATTGGAACATATCTTTTTGTTTGCATTTCTTTGAAATTTATGACTCTACGTTATTTTTATGAAAACATGTTAACAATACATATAATAAATATACGTACAATTTAATCAATTGTCTCTGCGCTATTATATCATATTCAACATTAATTTTAAAAAAATATTTGTAATATTAAAATTACAAAATCAATATATTTCTAAATTTCTTGTTCGCATCTAACTAAAAGATCTAATTCAAAAAATGTTTCATTAATATTTTTTCTAATCTCAATTCAAGTTTTATGCTTCAAGTACAACTAAGTACAACGAATGTTTAATGCTTCAAATAACTAGGTATAACGAATGTTTTTTTATAGTGTGATAAAAGAGATTTACAGCACATTATAACAGAAACAAATAAGTCGTCAATACTTTTTATAAACTTACGTATTTCTGCTGCAACGTATGTCACCGCAAATGCAAAAACAAAAATTACAGCAAACATTTTCGAAGCCGCTTTTCAAGATAAAACTTTTCTAACGTCTTGTAAAATTACTACTGAACAACTGCTGCACAACGACTCAAGATTGTCTTTCCAAGTATGCACAAGCTTTTATACATTAATTTATTCAAAAATGATCTATTTTTAGTTGTTTTTTTCCATAACACGAATCGAAATTCTTATTTTGCATTACAAAGTTTTTTCATAATTATACATAATTACGGAAAAAAGTGTGCAAGGATAATGCATGAGAAAAATTATTTTTTAATTATGTACTAAACTGCAAAGAATTAGTATATACAACGAAGAGGAAGTCAGAATGGAAGAAACCAGCACACACATAAAGAGCAAAAAATACTACAAACGTATTAATTTAGTAGATCATTTTCTTGTTTCACAATTTTTTATTCAAGTTCATGCTGATATCTAAATCATGTTCACGTGTTAAAATCAGAATTAAGCATGTTTAATCTGGACACATTTAAACTTATATGTCCGGCATAAATCTTGATACTCGCGCTATTTATTAATAAATAGTATTATTTATAATAATATTACTATTGTACTTGAATTCACTTATGTTACTTTAACTGTGTATTCCCGTACATTTTGTCGCAGACTGATCACAGACTGATCGCGCTTCGTATAGTTTCCAAATGATCGATGCTTGCATAGTCAATATAATCAAACTTGAATCATCTTGATATATTCACATCAGCTAATAATAACACTACATGCTATCTCATAGGTATTTTCGAAATCGCAGAGAGCTAAAACTAACCAAAACTCGTCGAAGTCGTTAAAAAAGCAAATTGTGCGCACATATAAATGTTTAATTTCTTTTCATGGAACAAAAAAATTATATTTTAATAAAAATTAATTTAATTTATACAGCATAAATAAGTACTTCATTTAAATAAAAATTAATTTTTTTTAAACATGTGTGTTAAGGAAATCAATCATGCCAGAAATTAAATCAATTTCTGAAATATGTTATTTTGATGATTATAAAAATCTATACTTTATGTCAAAATTCAGGATAAAATTTCAGGATGGCCTTTCTTATTTGTTATGTGTGAAACACTTATACGATCGTAATAGATATATATTGTTCAAATATATAGTTTTATAAGAAATATATTCTCTTCAAGAAAGAAAATACAGCAGTGTATCGATATCAAGAATAAAATTGTAAAATTAAAATTAAGAATGTTATTTAAGTTTAGTCTTAGCAAAAGAGAGAAATATGTTTTGCCACGTCTATATCTCGATTCAAATTTTTCTCTTAATTTTATGTCATTAACAGACAATGGGAAAATTTTTATTAAACTAGAATCTTGAGCATGTGACTGCATTAAAAAACAATTTATTCTTTTTTTTTATGAAAAGATTTGAATTTATTTGCAATGGAAATTGTAACAAACAAGGTATATCTTGTTTGCATAATTTTTTTAACGCTGTAGATAATAATTTAAAACGAAGTACTATTGGCTAAGCGGATCAAATAATGTGATAATTTTATTATTTAATGAATATTTATAAAACAGGTTATAAACCTATCAAAGAATAACTTGGAATATCAGTTTATACAACAGATACGAATGGTGTTGTTTATAGTTTTATAACATACGCAAGATATTATAATTTTTAATGTTGAATATTAATAACATTGTACGATGTAAATATTGCATATTTTCATATATGCACTTTCATATATAAGTTTGTCGATGACAAGAAGAAAAACATCTTGTTTCTCTTTATTTTCTATAACCTGCAGTTACTTACATTATAGTACAAATTTACACACACACACACACACACACACACACATACACACACGAAAGAAAGTATTACCTACATATACTAACAAAAGTATTATTTATCTAAACATTTAATTATTCTTATAAGTAGCAATAACGTTACATTTGAAAACAAACAGGCAAATGAGAGTCTACCAGCAGTGCCACTACACTACATTTCAGTAGTTTTTTCACTGCACTAGTGGTTCATTTTTCCACGATCGAGCGCAGTTATTGAGGCGCAAATTATCTCTTTAATAGTATAATGAGATCTACGTATTAAATTTTAAACACAAAGATTCCAAATGTTT
>NW_012081097.1:0-931 GCF_000956235.1 Wasmannia auropunctata
GAGTTCAGACGTGTGCTCTTCCGATCTAAAATTATTTAGAACTTATTATTCTAAATAATTTCTTCTGATCTATTTCTTATTTAATATTTTAAATATATTTTTGAAATCTATTTTATATTTTTTATTTTAAATAAGTCGTCAAATCAGTTTTTTATTGACCCCTGCGATCTTTTATTTTAAATAAGTTTCTGGAATCTATTTTGTATTTGTTATTTTAAATAAGTTGTATCAGTTATTTTACCGACCCCTGAATTTTTGTGATCTTATATTAAATTGTAATAATCTACTGAGGATGGCTTAACGTAGCCGAAACGTTTAGATCCTTTTCGAAATATAAGTTTATTCTTAGCTACTAATATCCAACTCTTGACTCATTTGCTCTTGATTGTTAATGTATTAATTTTTAATTTATTAAGCTTATATCGTTACTTTAATTAAAATAAGAATTAAAATAACAATTTAATCAGGAGACGTAGTAACGATTCCCGCCAAGTATTTTAATTTTTCTTACATATTTTAATATATTTTTAAGTATATATTTAATACAATAGGAATATTAAATATATTAAATTATTTATATTTAATTTTAAACTAAAAAGAGATTTTTATTAATTATCAGTTTTTCTTAAATATCTTACACCTAAAACAAAATATTCTAGTTATAAAGTGAAATTTCCTCTAATTCCATATTTTAAGCGAAAACTTTTACAGAAAGAGTATTCCTGTTCCAATAAAGTGAACTGTTTATCTAAAATCTATTAGATATTATTTTTCGGCTTTCCTCTTGTATTAAGAGGAATGTTTTTTTCAAGCGGAATGCCCTCTTACATGCGATATAAGTAACACGAAAAGCAGTGTGTATCGCTACGTTCTGCCGCGTGACGATTGATTGAAGTGTTGCGCTGCATTTGCAAAAACAGACGCAGTAAGA
>NW_012081098.1:0-2013 GCF_000956235.1 Wasmannia auropunctata
TCCTGCTCCAGAAGCTGTTTTTATATAACAATTTTTGGAAGGGAGGATTCACATTAAAGCGGAAAAGCAGAAATAAAAGTTAAAAAAAGAAAGACAATGTAGATATATACATATATATATATATATATATATATATATGTACATATATAAAATATGTTTTCCTCTTTCTAACTTTTGCTTTTGTTTTTCGCTCTAATGTAAATCCTCCCTAGTGTGTTCGATAATTTTCGAGTGCGATCTATTTAACGCTACAAATGCTTTGAAGCATTTCATTAATCAATCAGAAGAAAGAATTTCTACTAATTGATCAATCGAAAAATGCTTCGAAGCATTTGCTGCATCAAACCGTATCCTAAGTCAATTTTTATTTTTAGGTTGATCCTGAAACATATATATATAATACACGAAAATGTAGATATGCCATTGTTCTGCAGGCAGTATGTGACGCAAATCTACGCTTTACTGATTGTTTTGCAGGATATCCTGGATCTATTGGAGATCTAAGAGTATTCAGAAATAGCGATTTATGATATGCTGCAGTCCATAAAAACAGAAATTACTTCTTTCCAGACCAAGAGTATATCATTGGTGATAAAGCGTATCCTGTGTTAGGATGGTGTTTGCCTCCCTATAGAGATAATGGTTATCTTAGAAGGGTAAGAAAATAAAATTGATTATGAGCTGAAATTTTATTGAAATTAATTCGCTGAAGGAAATAAATATTCTATTTTTCTATATTAATTTTCAATATATCATAATTTTCAGATACAAAAAAATTTTAATAAACACATTAGTAAAACTAGGCAAGTTATTGAGCGAGCTTTCTCGTTGTTAAAAGATTTCGACGTTTAAAATATTTGTACATGAGTCGAGTTGATCTGATTCCAGAAACTATCATAGCATGTTGCGTACTTCATAACATATGTATTGATGGTTACGATGACGATATTGAAGATATGTTAAATAATGATATAAATGATGAAATGGATATAGAAAATAATAATGATGGAATAAATGCAGGACAAAACGTGAAAGACATTAATAAAAGAGATTATATAGCTCAAATATTACACATAGTGGATCAGCAATAATTAACATAAATTTTGCGACTACTTCCCTAATTTAGTTGATGGCTTCAATATCGTCATCGAAACTAACGTAGTATTTCAAGTCCGTTCCAAGTCGACGACAAGACTTATAATCTTTATTTTGATAATGTAAGTTTTTTGTACTTTATTTAATATTGATTAACTCAACGCACTCAAACGTGACACCCGGACTTCGTGGAATTTGGAATTTTGTTTAAATAATAACAAGAGATACTAATGTAAATAACTAATGTAATACAAATGTAATAAAAATTTTCTTTTTCTACTCTTTATTTTTTAATAAAAGGCAAAAAATATGATAATTAAAAATATGCGTCCAACTCATATTTAAAAGAAATAATGCTGGAATAAATGTAAATAATTCCTTTATAATAAATTTTTTTATAATTTTTTTATAAATTAGCTTAATCGTTAGTTTTAAACATTACAGAGTATTTTTACAAAAGCCTGTTTATATGTGCAAATAAATTACAATTAAGTGTGATTAAATAAAACTTTCATTTTTAATTATTCACATGCGTTTTACAGAAAATAAATACTTCCGCAATTATACTTTCATATATAACGCAATTATTAACGCATATTTAATAATAACGCAATTAATAAAATTTGATTATTTTTTGGTTATAAATATTTAATGACTGACTATTAGGAACTAAAAAGAACTTTGGCACTTTGTATATCACAGAGTAGTTTAATTTATAGTTTTATAGTAAATAAAACTACTTTTAATTTAATAACATATTATACTTTCAATAAACTTTCAGTCATTCTTTTTTAATTCTTACAACTAGAAAAAGATAAAAGAAAAACGTAAGAAACAGATAATTAATCTGTCGTGAAAATGTTTTTAGACTTTAAGGAATTTAAAACATTTAAAAAACTTACAAAGATCGGAAGAGCA
>NW_012081099.1:0-589 GCF_000956235.1 Wasmannia auropunctata
TGGAGTTCAGACGTGTGCTCTTCCGATCTGTTAATTATATGTAAAAAATATTGTGTTGCTGATAATAATTCTAATACGGGATAAGCCAAAGAAACAAAAATTTAAAATAGTAAAATTAATTTTAATTATTAAAATATTAAAGTAGTAAAATAAGTATTAAAATATGGAGCATGATATTATATTTACAAATTATCTGATCCTTTTTATGTATTTGGTGTTGCGACGCCATTGTGTCACTTGATTTTGAAAATGTCATTCTTCAAACCATCTCTTAAGTACAACCTTGAAATATTGATAAACTTAAAACACATGTTTATTATAAAGAAATTGCAAACATAACAGTGGAAATGTTGTAAGAAATTGTGAAAGACTTTAAAGAGAGATTACAAAAACGCAAGCACTCAAGAAATAGTCGTTTGAAGGATGTTATTTTCAAGATATGGTTATCAAATACTTAACATCGCGAAATAAAAAGGATAAAAAGGATAAAGTAATGTATAAGTTATATTGCATTTGTAAAAATAAATTATTTTTTCTATTTTGGTGTAATTAAAATTAATTAAAGGATTACACCACCTTGACCGCCTAA
>NW_012081100.1:0-659 GCF_000956235.1 Wasmannia auropunctata
AAGTATTTGATGAATTTGAAAGACTTTGTATAACAATTTTAAATATGTTTGGAATTTCTTTCTTTTTTTTTTGGATTAAGATATTTGATATCAAATCTGAATCGTAGAGAGATAAAATTTTAGGGTTTTATAAAAGCTTATAAAAGATCTAGTATTCTCGTTACGTGCACAATATCTCGCGAAAAGTTCAAGAAGCCCAAGCAGCCATTTTGGAATACGGTCGCTTCGGAACCCATCCGCCGACTATGCGCGGAATTCGATGGGAATGAAATTTACGCGCCGATACGAGATTCGAATCGAGTTCCATCGCGACGGACTTATGGCAGCGTAAAATTTCATTTCGGTGTAAGATTCGACAGCACCCCGTTGATGCCCTGGAGAACTGTAGAATTAAGAAATGGTCATAGATCGTAGATTGGTTCGGGTATTCGACGAATACATTTTCAGGAAATCACTTGTTATTTCTTCAACAATACGATAGGATTAATTTATATAGGAAAAAAAATATAATACATAAAGTTGACATCTGAGGACTATCTGTTAGCGATAAAATGCGATTGTGTTTTTTTCTGTAAAAAAAGAAAACGAGAAGAGACAGCGACATATAAGATATTATTATTAGTTTTGAATTAAAAACTAAGTTTTATAAGCGTTTTGTA
>NW_012081101.1:0-717 GCF_000956235.1 Wasmannia auropunctata
GCTTACGATATCTTTTACATTATCCTTACATAGCCTTTTACTAAAAGAAGAGAATGTTGGAGATATCGATTGCAGACGTCGGTGTCGTCATTATCGATCCTTATATAGACACGATAAATACTAGATATTCTTGGCTTTTGTAACACAAGTCGAAGACTTGTGTTTTATCGACTAAGAGATTTATCGTCAGACTAAAGTATTTTTAATATTTTCGTACCTTCGATGTGTCCTGCACGTATCAAAGTACGTGGAAAAGTACTGCTAACAGATTTCATTCTCGATGAATAAACATATGTATGGATTAAGGGCACGTAGCGTAACAGGCTCTGGACACGTATTAATCGCGCTGTGTGTTTAACAGAACATAGCTTCCGGCGTTCATCTCAAAATTCCGATCTTATTCAAAACCAGTTCGCCGAATGGATACCGACAGCGGCAGGCGATAATAAATCATCGAGCGCGAGATCAAATCGTTCACCAAATCACTCTATATGGCGCGCCGCTCCTTCAAACAGCGATGACCTAAGCACTTAGCCGATTCTCGATACCGAAATGACCGAGGCTACTTCGTGTGTTAGACTGATTGACGTATTGTCGAATTCTAACTATCGATCACAATCCGAACTGTGGATTTATTGCATCTTGTTTAACGAGCGGATCCGTTTTCATTAAAGCTTCGCTGAATTCATTTGAAGAAACGGAAATACATCCGAGAGA
>NW_012081102.1:0-683 GCF_000956235.1 Wasmannia auropunctata
TGTTTTATTACTTGTGAGGCACTTTTCTCAATTCGGTCCTGGATTTAACATGATGGATGCTCACGTGATCCGGAAAAGGAGATCAAAGGTGCCGACACGAAGTGGACCTACTGGTTATACTGTGTCCTCACTCTCCACGCGCGCGCACTATCACCATGCTTCCTTTTTTTTGTCCGCCTCTATTCCTCTTATTTTCTCCACCTTCCCATCTGTCCCTGTTTCCTTCACAAATCCTTCCATTCTTTTTCTCAGCTCCCCTTTTTCTTCCCTTATTTTTTTATCAAAATATTCCTTCTCCTTTCTCTCCTTTCTTTCCTCTCCTCTTTTTCTCTAGTTCCTTAACCCTTTCTTTCCATTCTTCTGCCTCTCTATTTTCCTTCTCCATTTTCCTATCATTTTCCTTCATTCCCCGTTCTACGCTCTCTTCACCTTCCTTTGTATTAGTGAAGAAGTGATAAGAGAAGAAATAAAGATATTAGAGAGATGTGGAATCAAGTAGATTTGGATCATCACCTGATAGTGGTGTGGTCACAGTATAACCAGTAGGTCCACTCAGCGAAAAACTGAGTCTTCGCGCAGGTGTCGCCGCGCAACTTTCGTTTTGGGTTGGATCCAATGAAATGCAAGACGATAGGAACGTACATACGTATGTGCACACAATTTATAAGCAATTACATCAGAAA
>NW_012081103.1:0-765 GCF_000956235.1 Wasmannia auropunctata
TTTGAAGTTCGTAACTCCTTTCTCATCATTCTGTTATACAGCAATGGGAAAGCTGTACCTTCGAACGTAATGAAGCTGGCGTATGTAGAGACAAAATTAAATAATAAAAAAATGAAACATTATACAATGAGATACACGCTAAAAAGATTTGCAGTATTAATTCAAAATCAATCTTTTCTTGTCGGAAACTTAATCGTATTTTTCACTCCACTTATCTTATACTCCAATTTATCTTATTAAACAATTTAACAGTTTTAGATCACGATTTTCTTAATTAAAATTCTATAAAAAAATTTTAATACTGAAAAAAATGTTTTTACAAATAATAATGAGTCAATGTTTTCGTTAAAACAAATAAAAAACAAATTAGAAAAAAATAAATAATTTAAAATAACATTTACAGAAGAATATTTAACTTCTAAAAAGAAAAATAAGTCTTATTTATAAAATTTTTCACAATTTCTAATGATGTGTAGAGCGTGAATACCAGCACAAACTGATTTGAAACGGAAAATAGGTTTTAACTAGTTCGTGAAGTCGCTTGAAGTGTAATTTGCTAAAGAATCCGTTAAATTGCCATGAACAGGGGATTGTAAAGGGTATATGCGTTTCTGATGATTAATTAGTTCGTCTTGAGCGCGGATGTCTCCCATAGCGAGAGACTACGTATAAGAAATGGATGTCGAATGAGTAGGTAGGATCGCACGACGCAGGTCGTGTCAACAGTCTTTACGTTCTTTTCCTCCATTAGAATTCAATTGGGTC
>NW_012081104.1:0-684 GCF_000956235.1 Wasmannia auropunctata
AGTATAGTCACTTTTGAGGAATTCAAGGAAGAAACTCTAATTCTGAGAGACCGTGCGCAGTTCAGTTTTCAATAAAGGATTTTATAGTATAGAGAAAGAATTGCCGATTAAGTCTCGCTGTGTGAGATGCAATAACACGCGTGAGTACACAGTTCTGCAAGGAATTTAATTGTACCTTCTTAATATTAAAAATAAGGTTGAACAATTTCAGGAAGCTGCCGATTGTAATGATCGATGAATAAACCGTGGACGCGTCATGCATATGTACGAGACGTATACGGGATGTAGTAATCAAGTTTGACACTTTCGATATTCGAGTAATGATACATTGTCAGTTAGCCGTCCAGGTATCCGTTTGTTTGGAGGAGCCGTTCGACCAACGGAAGCCCGTGGCGTTATCGATTCGAGCGTACGAGATGATTAGCGCTTTTTCGATGCGGTAGTTTATAAATTCAAGACTTTGACAAGAAAGCCAAGTTATACTTACAACCAAGCTATGCTTTATCGTGTCTCTTTTTTTTTTAACAGAATTAGAAAATGAATTGGAAATGAACAGTTTATTTGTAAGTTGCATAATTACGATAATCTTATTACTTTGTATTTATTTTTTTATTAATTAATTGGAACTTCTAAGTTTTTTATCTTCTCTTACCCCTTGCTTAGTCTACAGAACAAATTTTCAAT
>NW_012081105.1:0-1671 GCF_000956235.1 Wasmannia auropunctata
TCAATCAGATCGCGCTTAGCCGGAGTAAGAAGGAGCATATCATGCCGTGTGTCTTATTTATTATTTACTTATTATTTCAATAAGAAAAAGTTTAACGGCCAAGAACTTATTAGAACTTTTACTTATTTATTAATATAAAAAATTAGAATGAAATTTTAATCGAGAGAAGTAAGCGCGAAAAGCCGCATAGCACGCTACGCTCCTTCGTACTTCGGCTAAGCGCAATCTAATTGATTAACTTTATTCGCGCGCGCGCGTTAATAACTCTGTAAATAATGGTCTGTAAATAATGGTGAGCCAAAATTGATACAAGAACTTTTAGTTCAAAATTTCATTTTCTTTCACTCCTTAAAATATTAATTAAGAGCTTTAGGACACCCTGTATATAGAAGAGGATAGACACGACTTGAATTTGATAACTCGAGTCTATTTTATTAAACAATTTAATTGTATCATTGCTAGCGTTTTCTTATTATATAATTTTTATATACTATTATTATGTAACTGCTTTATCGGAAGTATTGTATGTGTTTGTGTGTAGATATTTGCGTATTGTAATTTGAATCTCTGTTCGACAATTATTATCTATAAAAGTGATTGATGCATCTGAAATATTAAACGCGTGTATTTAAAAATAAGATAAATTATGTAAAATTAAATTAATTATCAAAAACATAATTGCTTTTTAATCAATACGATTGATTTTTAATCGATTCATTTATATATAATATATATAATAATTAACATAAAAATTATATTATAATGTTTAAAAAAATAATTAACATAAAATTATGTAATTACTCTCATTTCTTGCTTATAAATTATCTGTTTATAAATTTTGTATGTACGTATACAATATAACATCTATAAATGCATTTTTTATTTTTTGCATACATCGGGTAGCAACGCAGTTTTTAAGTTTTTTAAAACGCGAAGCACACATTAATGATAACGTTTTTGCAAAATGAATGTTATCATAAAGTATTCCATTACGCAATAAAAATGGGAATATACGTCACAACCCACGTACTATAATTATTTTAATAACCGTAACATTTTGCAAAATTATGATATTGTAAAATGTCAAATTATATTCTTACGAAATATGAACATGATAACTTCATGATAACATTCATTTATTCATACTAAGTAAGAGCTGCAAAAATGTAAGATCATGAAAAAAAATACGACGTATATACATTAATATATGTATAAAACTTACAGGAAATAATGTGTAAAATAATTTCATTAACTTCCGTATTAATCTAATGTAATATCCACCTATCGAATTATTTTATAAAGTGGTCTTTTTAAAGTGATTTCCCCAATCCACTCTTATTTTTAAATACATAAATTCGAAATGTTGTCCTCCCTTTTTAATAGTTTTTGAGATACAATAATTTAAAATAATATTTTTGAAGTAAAACGGAAACAATATTAAAATATAGAAAAATATACAATTATATATATACGTATATATATATATATATATATATACATATATATATATATATATCCTACCAAAACTCTTTTTTAAAAAAAGAAAAAGATTACGCCAAGTATATAAAAAAGTATCATACGTTACATCCTTCCTAAACCAAAAATATTATTTTAACAAATAAAAATTGTCCAAAAACAAATATGAGATCATACAAGTTGAGATCGGAAGAG
>NW_012081106.1:0-625 GCF_000956235.1 Wasmannia auropunctata
TATCAAGCAGAAGACGGCATACGAGAAAAATATTATCCATCAGTTCTGATAAGAAAAATCTGAAATATGTAAAAATACACATATTCCTTCTCTGTTATCCATGTGTACGACACACTACATTTAAATGCTGCGGTATCGCGAAGGCTTGTCGACTATCGGATATCGTTAACTCCCTTTCCCCAAAATAAACCACGTTACCCTATTTTAGACGGATCATGCCGTCGGATTAACAATTTAATTATACGGAGAAGGATCCGAAATTATTAGCGGTAGAATATCGTATAAGTCTTGAAATTGAACTTCGTGTATTTATCAGTACAGAATCTTCGATGTGTATTCGCAAATTGAAATTTATCAAGTCTCGCAATCACACCATTTCCAGTACCTTGCATTTTATGGTTCAACTTCCTCGATAAGTTATCTCGATCTCAAATTAGTACTTATATGGATCGTTATTAAATCACTTTTTAATGAGATTCCTCATATATTGACATTATTTATGAATATGAGATAAGTCTATTTAATTAACAATCGATTAATTAAAAATTATTTTAATAATATTATACCACTAACGATTATTGGTAATGGCATTAAAGGCGTGCTCTTCAAGTTCGTTTAATATACA
>NW_012081107.1:0-637 GCF_000956235.1 Wasmannia auropunctata
AGCCCGCTCAGAGATGTGTATAAGAGACAGAAATGAGGCTGATTAAAAATTAATTTGTGTGATAATAAATATAAAAATAAAATATTTCGCAATCGTCTAGAAAAAAAATTAATCTTTCACGCATCCATCGTTCTTTCTCCCTCTCTCCTACTTTCTCTGTCTTGATACAGAAATCTATTCGTATCCTGACGTTTCCCTTTCGTCACAGCAATCACGTGCGCGCGACTGGATCGAACGGCTCGATTTGACAAATGTGCTCGGGGACGCGACCGGCGGTCCTCGAGTTTTACGTGAACCGGGGCCAAGGTCGAGACACTATCGCTCTTACCAGATCGTCACGTTAGCGGCGCAAAATTTAATCCGCGATACATCGAAATCTACATGTATTCACCGTACGAAATAGTCGGGGATAAAAATCTTTTTGCGTATGTGTCGAAAGATATACGCGACGTCGGAAAGGCGGGTTCTTGGCGCACGAAGGCGCCCGAGACGTTGAAATTCGTCGCTATTCTGGAGGCTGACCCAAACGACGACGAGTTTAGCGGAGTAAAGTCCGCGGCAGATTAGCCACGCGCTATCGCAACGAGCGCGCGCGTGGATAAGATTGTGCCGCGTCGCGCCGCTCCGCGCCGCGCCG
>NW_012081108.1:0-1333 GCF_000956235.1 Wasmannia auropunctata
ACACACACACACACACACACACACACAGAGATTTTCAAACGCTTAAGGTTTCGTCCCAGGTATAGAGTTACGAGATTAAAATGATTGAACCGGATGTACGGTACGTTCAGTAAGAGGATTTACGGGTCATCCCGTTGAATAAACTCAAGAAACCTTTTCTGGCAAATAGACGGCCTGGAAGAGTAGAAGCGTGCTGTGTATCGTGTCCGCTATCGGAAATCCAACCCTGTATTCAGTTCTGTCCTCGTTGGTCCTCGTGATTTTATCGATGTTTTCAAGTACATTGAGAGAGAAAGACTATTTTATCTCCGCAAACAAGCACATTACAAGACATTGGCGATTTACTCAAAGCAGCTAATTTTAAACACAGTTGTTTAAATTCCAAGCTCATCCAATGGTTGTATTTAAATTCTGAAACCTTTTAAATTATTGAATTATTCTAATATATTATCTCAACAATAATATACTATCTTAAAATAATATATATTATTTTAAAACTTTCTGAAATGTTTGGAAACTGTTTAGAAACTGTTTGAAAAAGAAATAATTTCACTTTTAGTAAATTGTAGATTGCATCACAATTCATTTATAACGATTGATAAAGAAAGTTGCACTAAGAAATGCTTTTTTAAACTTACTTCATCAGCAAACAAATTTTTTCTTATTTTTACTCGCTTTGAAATTAGTCAGGTATTTAAAACTATAGAAAAGAGTGGAAGAACTGAATAAGTGGAAACACGGCAAACACTTAAGATTAAAATTAAATAAAATCGACGGTTATTTATTATACAAGTTTTTATATAAAAGATCAAATAAATTTTAATTATTTGACTTTAAACTACAATAATTGACATTCATATATTATTAATATAAACTATAATTTTAAATGAAAAACAGAATCTTTGCTGTTCATAGAGTTACTCGCCACACACAGGGACAATATCGAATGGGGTTTTGATTTTTGTTTAAAATGATTAGTTTATATATTCATAGTTACATATTTATTAGTTTATATATTATATTGTTATATATAGTATAAAAATTGTTAATTATTATTATAGTTTAAAATCAAATAACTGGAATATATTTTAAATAAAAATTTCTATAATTGATAAATAATCGTGGGCTTTATTTAACTTTTCTCTTAGGTATTTGCAATTTTCCCCCTCTACATTAAAAACATCGAAGATATATAATCAGGAGACACGGTAGTGGCTTGGTGTCAAGTGTTTAACTACTAAAAAAACTATATACATAATAAACATATATGTTTATGTATGTATAAATGTATGCCAAGCCCGAACGGGTCTCTTCACGCGAGCCGTCGCGTTGC
>NW_012081109.1:0-830 GCF_000956235.1 Wasmannia auropunctata
TGCTGCTGTTGCTGCTGCTGCTGATGCTGATGCTGATGCTCGTGCTCGTGCTGATGCTGATGATGATGCTCGTGCTGGCTCTCCTTGCTCTCCTGGCTGTACTTCTTAATCATCTCCTTTAACTTTTCCAAGTCGGCCTCCTCCCCGTCCTTCGAGAAAAATTCCTTCATACGCGGTTCGTCCTGTTTCTGCGATTCTTTCAGTTTCTTGACGAGTTGGTGGAACCGCTCGTTGGTTTGCGTACCGTTGTACTCTCTCGTCGTATTCTTCGATGCGTTCAGGTTCGGATCCAGCAGCAAATCGGGCGTCTCGTGCGCCACATTCACATTCTTGTCCAAATTCTCCTCCGTCAGGGACTGTAGCAAGGTGTTGTAGTCGGGCTTGATCTTCGAGGTCTCCATGCAGGAACTGCAGGAACAGTTTGTGATGATCTGCACCTTCTTTTGCATAGTCACTGGATTGTTCTGCTCGTCTTTGCAATCCAGCGTAACCTGAGAATACGGAGTAATTTTCCGTAATTCAATATATCAAAGAAACCAAATACTTTACACAGCATTTTTAAAAAACTTGTTAACATGTATATTTATATAATAATTTATTATCAAATTTCTAGCTCGAAAAATTGTAAGAGACGGAAAAAAGTGAAACTGTGTTACAAATTGTGTTGTAATTTTTGAAAATACGATTAATGATAAAATGCAATTTTGTTGTGACTTTATCGATTAATCTTATCGAGTGCATAAAGATTACTAATTGTAAGATAATAAAGATAAGCGCGAAATATTTTTTTGATAAACGCGATAACTATTCTTACATATATATATATATAT
>NW_012081110.1:0-672 GCF_000956235.1 Wasmannia auropunctata
AAAACAATCGCTCGTCGATTCATTTGCGAGGAAGCGTGCCGATTGTACAATGCGAAAAAGGTCCAGACCGCCTATCCTAGTTCGGAATCGGCCCCCCGCAGGCAAAACCTTTTCTACGGCGCGCGACATTTGTTATTCGGTCAACTAAAAATGTGTTACAATCCATGCAAAAAGAGTTCCCCGAAAAATGTCCAAAAGCGACGACCAACAAATTAGCAGGCCTCTTTCCGTTATGTATTACGTTGCTCACAGTAGGGGTGGAACCGTACCGTCTGCCTGAAAGAGAAAAGTCGTGTTTCCCCGACGCACCGTATCTAAAGAGCTGTCGTCTCCGTTTCTTTAAAAGTCACTACGTCTACATTTACTTTGTGAGGCATTAACATGATATTCTCTTCCTTGTCAAGAGAATCATTCTTATAAACAACATGGAAAAACAGATAATCCATATGGCATCTAGTTTATTGAAGATATGTAAAAAAATTGTTGACAGAGTAATTTATCAGCGTGTTAATATATGTATGTATATTTATCAATTTTTGAAAGTTTTATATTTCTATTAAGAAAAATATTATGTAAAACTTTTATGAATTATAAATTACTTTTGTAAATCCAAAATTAACGAATTGAACGAACTTACAGTGAAGTTCGATTGTAAGATCGGAAGAGCACACG
>NW_012081111.1:0-678 GCF_000956235.1 Wasmannia auropunctata
ATCCAGCTAGACTGTGCTACTTGGGCATTCCTATTGGTAACATCGATAATGGACTGTCACCATTATGATGATCCTCATCTAAACATGTGGCATATTCTTCGTCTGTACGAACAGGATTATTAACACCACTGAAAATATAACGGTCTTCACATCGTATACCAGAAATTTTACATTTGGAACATGGCTGAGAAGATGTATGACCTCGATGATTGAGGATAAAAGCACGAGCTGGTGCGTCAGCTATAAAACTTCTTAAACGTATAGGTAATTTATTACCATGATAAGATATACCTCCATTAGATAATATTCTTTTAATATCTGTGACAAACTTCGAAAAATATGTGTGGATTTTTTGGTTGTAGAACCCTTATATATTCCTACTATTATTGGTCTCGTATACCTGATATTTGCAAGCCTACATTGGATCGGCCAAAGATGAATACTTCCTGATCTATCTAAATAACAACCATCAGTATTAAAATCTATGTCCAATTGATTGGGAAGTGATGTCACTGGAAAGCGCGAGAGAAACTTAGAAATTCCTATTTCTACATCAAAATGAATATATTCCCCTGGGTCCATTTTAAATACTGTTACTTTACTTCGCGGAGTATTTAACAGTGTTCGCACATCTTTTGGTAAGTCATAAAAAGAAGGCTGTGTCCGAAGAAGAGATAG
>NW_012081112.1:0-682 GCF_000956235.1 Wasmannia auropunctata
TCTTCAAGCAGAAGACGGCATACGAGAGGCCATGATGAACTTTGACGCGTAAGTTACTCCGAAAAGAGAAAAGAAATCATACGAAAAGCTCGCCGTTTCGCTTTTTACCTGCGACAATCAAATTCAAACCTTGTGAAAATTGTTAAAGAAAGAATTAACTGAAAGAATTTACTGCTGCAAGCGAGACATCCTATTCAGAAATCTGCGTCTAACTAATAGGTATTTGTTACTGCCTTTCAGACTGGTCGAAGACTTGGATCTCTGTATACTGTGGTTCGAAGATTACTCGAAGGAGTTCGTGAAGTCCTGCAGAGTCAGCCCGGACGCGTACATACAATTAGCGCTCCAACTTACATATTTCAGGTGAAGTATAGCTGACGTGCAAGAGGAATTCTCCTTTAAAGTCTCGCGCGCGAAATTATTTTCTCTCCTTGATTCCTCCGCGTGAATAGCGTATGCGCGCGAACAAAAAGTACATCTCGTTCCGAAATGCGAGCTCTGCTAATTTGAATATATAATAATATATAATAGCGAAAATTCGGGAATGGAATCTTGTACGAAAGACTCTCTTTCATTTGCACTTTCGATTGTTACACGAAGGAAGATCATGGCAGACGAAAGTACAAAACGATTTATCAAAAATAAATTGAATTAGGCCGCGTAAGTGAATACCACAAATAAA
>NW_012081113.1:0-684 GCF_000956235.1 Wasmannia auropunctata
CATTAAAGAGTCAATTCTGGATTTATTAAGCATCGCATTATCAAGCAGCAAAACGTCGTGCTCGAATCACTTTATAT
Organism: Wasmannia auropunctata; assembly: GCF_000956235.1. Taxonomy (NCBI): domain Eukaryota; kingdom Metazoa; phylum Arthropoda; class Insecta; order Hymenoptera; family Formicidae; genus Wasmannia; species Wasmannia auropunctata. The sequence goes on from NW_012081113.1 coordinate 78, forward strand.
GCACGCGAATCGCCACTAAAGTGCCTCGATACCCGCGAGTTTATACGCCGGGCATCGTCGACGCGTAAATAACACGCCTTCTCGCAACGTCAGATATAAAATTTGGTTTATTACTAGCATTAGCGCAACTTTGACTGGAGGTGAGGCTTATGGAAGATTACACAGTCGCGGTTAAAGCGAGCGAGTTCGGGCCCGGGCCGAGGGGACAGGGCAGAAAGACGAAAGACGGAGATGACGAGCGTTTTCCAATTAGAACTCGTGAGAGTACGGGAACGATCGATGATCATCATACCCGGGTGAAACCAGTCTCCTCTCGAACCGAAGCGGAAAGCGTGTGTGCGCGGCGCGGCGCGGAGGAGACGAGAGAGAGAGAGAGAGAGAGAGAGAGAGAGAGAGAGAGCGCACAGGAGAACGATCCACATTCAGATCTTTTCCCACAGTGTCCGGTAGGCCGAAACGAGTCGGGTTACCATCTCCACCTTCCATTTCACCTGTCCCTGTCCGTCCCGGCTCCCCCTTGGCCGCGCGCGCGGTCCTTCTCGTTTGTCTTTTACCTTCCTCCATAAAATTGTATATTGCCGTGCGCGACCATATCGCCCTGCTATCG
>NW_012081114.1:0-687 GCF_000956235.1 Wasmannia auropunctata
TATCTTGCAGAAAATTCTCAAATTTTAATTCATTTTCTTATTTTTACAAAAAAGATTAATTTTTTTAATTACAATATATATTTATCTTTCATATATAAAAAAAACATAAATAATGTACCTTTATTAAAAATGAAAGGGCTACACATGATAATAGAATCGCACCGAAATTTTATTACGGTAACTGTAGTGTACCAATATTTTTCTACGGCGGTACGCATTTATATTTCAATCATTTCGCGTGGGATTGCCGCAAGCCTGTATAGATATTCGTAAATAAAATATGATAGTCCATATTGCGTACACTTTAAAATATGCTTGTTCCAGATAGAAGGGAAACAATGTGAAAATAAATTAGATAACGAGTGAAGAAAATAGAAATCCGATAAACACACAAGATATCTTTGTTAGTTTGTAAACCCTGTATGTATGTAATAATTTATTATCCGCTTTCCCTCTCGCATAATCTGATGCTGTAAATATCGGTAGTCGCGCGGTAATTATCTCTTGCTCGCAAGTTAAGCCAAAACTTGCGAATAACGCGATTTAGAATAGTACGGTCTTCTGGACTACATCCTATTTGTGCAAATTATCTAGTAAATACCTAGGTAGCCTTAAACGCCGACTCTCCGGAAATCAGCCTGACTGTTATTAAATTTTCGTATGCCGTCTTCTGCTTGAAAAAAGATA
>NW_012081115.1:0-700 GCF_000956235.1 Wasmannia auropunctata
GCACGGCGACGGTAAAACGCGCTCGTGCTGGAATTGCTCGCGGAGGAGAAGGGACACGAGGATATATTCGGGGACGCAATCGTAGTTTTATGCAAGGAGCGATCGTTAATCAATCAGCGTCTACGGCGGACCGCAAAGTCGATGCCGGATTCTCGCGGCCGAAAGAGCGAGAGTGATCCGGGAGGAGGGAGGGTCGCAAACGACGATAAATATCCTTTTTGTTGGTGTCCTTATGGCGTCCCGCCGGACGCTCGGCGGTCAGTTTCCAAGTAACGCTCATCGAGAAAAAAACTTTCGTAGCAGTTCAGCCGCGAGAGTTCTCCTTCTACGTCTCGTGCACATATTTTGTGCACCTCCCTGTACGTTGTACGCGCGAGAGGAAAGGGAGTGGAAAACGCATATCGCAATAAATGTACATATCCTTACATCCGTGCGCATTAATTATTAATATCCGGTCTATAGACCGGATAAAAGCAAAGACTGAGATAATAACGCTATCAAAACGCGGACAATGTAAATTTTATTTTTGTGTTCGTTCCATTTCCATATTCAGTGCATTACAACGGCCGGGCGGGCCCGCGCGGCCCCGCCTGATTCAACAAACGATTGCATTTCGCGTCAGAGCCAGACCTTTTCGATCTATCCCAAATTTCGCGCGAATAATTGCATTATTCTCGTATGCCGTCTTCTGCTTGAAACA
>NW_012081116.1:0-928 GCF_000956235.1 Wasmannia auropunctata
AATGAATTTTTCAACAGAATTATTATTTGCAGTTTACGACATTTATCACTTCACAATGCACTGCAGATCGCCTCATCAGGGTTTTGTCTTCCGCGTTTTTCTTCATTTGTTTGGCGATTAAATATAATTCGTTTTGGATTAACGCCGATATTGTAAGTCAATTTACTACAATCTCATTCAGATAAATATCAGTGATAAATAAATCTTCGAATATACATTTTTTTAAATATTGTGCAAAAAACACAAAAACTGCATAAAAGTGCATTATTGATCTGATAGATGAAGTTTTCACTGGAACAACTACAGCATGCTTGTAACGAACTAGAAAATAAAAACGAAATAGCTATTATAAAAAAGTATGGCCGTATAGGGCAATATCAAACGACTGCACTTACGAGTAAGACATTATATGCTTGTAATACATCTTTATAAATTATATTATCAATAGCAATAAAAAAATCTCTCTACTTATAATATAGAAAAACCTTTTATTTAAATAAATTCTTGTACATCGGGTGTTTTTTATCTTAGTATTTGGCGCGTGCAGTACACTTATACTTTTCTTTGCTCCAATATTGCCTAATATTGTTGATGTCATTCTGTCCAAGAACAACTCACATCGTATGATTTTTTACATTACGACAGAATATTTTGTTGATCAAGAAAACTATTTCTATTTAATTTATTTGCACACATATACAGCCTTTTGCATAGGAGTAACTGCGTTGGTAGCGATAGGAACGATGCTTATAGCATATCTTCAACATACCTGTGGAATGCTTAGCATCTCATGGTACAAAATTAACGGACACAGAGAAGGCCTCTCGCAAAAATTCTAATTATAAACAAAATTGTATAAATATTGGATAAATCCAACGATAAAATTTATTTTTAGAAAGCTAAAAAAATAAGATCGGAAGAGCACACG
>NW_012081117.1:0-832 GCF_000956235.1 Wasmannia auropunctata
AGATCGGTAAAGAATGCCATTCATATCTTTTGCAAAGGATATAGAGACAGAGGATTGATTGAGTATTTCCAATTGAGGTATCAAAGTGTGTCAATCATTTAACAAAAAGGGAACGTATATACGGCGATATACTGCATATATCGCCGCGTATTCATCTGGCGATTTCATATCGATCGGCAGGTTATCTGCGTATCGAAGATAACGCGATACTCGACTTTCGAAGGAAAACCGTCCGTAAAACAAGCGTGCAGACGCACGACTCGCATGTATGTACATACATACATACATGTCCGGCGCGGCACGCACGTGTCACAGTCGCATTATGGCGCTTATACGAGTTTGCGAAACGCACGCCGGAAACGCGAGACATCGTGCGTGTGGGCCGCGCGCGAATAGGCAGCTGCATACAACTATAAATGGCAACGGCGAGACTTTGGCACGTGCGATATTATCACGGAGGTGATGAATTAAACGAAAGAAGAAGGGAAATCACAAGTCTTTCGCGTTATTGCGTCTGTATACCTGTTTTAAACAGAGCGGTAGACTGTTGAGACTGGAAGTGTGCATGAGAACCGCGACGTTGTAATTTCGTCGTTTCTTGGTTTCTGCCGAGGTCTCGGAATTGCGCGCGGCATCTTTACTTCGTCTTGCGGTGAGGAGAAAATCAAGTTAAATCCTTTGACTTCTCGCGAATACACAGTTGAAAAATTTGTGTTAAATTTAACACATCTCACATGTCCAAAAACGGTCCACTCAAATGTTTGTGTTAATTTAACGCAAGATAAATATGTTAGAAAGTAACACAAACATTATGTAAGATCGGAAGAGCACA
>NW_012081118.1:0-835 GCF_000956235.1 Wasmannia auropunctata
CCTTGCCAGCCCGCTCAGAGATGTGTATAAGAGACAGCACACATACACACACGCATGCAAATCTGACCCTTCTATTTTTCTCTTTCTTTCTTTCTTTCTTTCTTTCTTTAATCTAATTAATGAAGAAACCTCTTAGTATTCGATACAGTACAAATGCGACAGGCACACAACAGGCGAAAAGATAAGCAGATGTTTAACAGTTCAACGAACTCCTGCGAGGTTGATTCTGAGAGAGATTGAGGCCGATAGAACGCGATTAAACGAGGCATCGTTTCGTTCTTTTCGAGACGAGACGGTAGACAGAAGAATCCGCGATATTTATTCACGTGCCGATCTTATGACAATCCGCGTGTACTTGCATTGTCGTTAAAATCGTGACGAAGAGGCTTGCGTTTTGTGCGGAGAGGAATGTAATTCTTTAATGGATTCTCTTAAAATGGATCTTGAATGGATTTTCGATAAGAAGTAAATGGTGCTGCGGGCGGTCGCGTCGCGTGTTCTTGACCCAAAAATTGCCTCGAGTCTTTTCGGGGACTCGCGATGACACCGAGTAGGAACGATAAAGGTTGACATAGTTTCGTTCGTCGTACGTGGGTGTACACGGGAAAACAAGACAGAATTCGGATACGCGATTATCCGAAAAAAATGTCGCGCAAAAGGCGACGGTCATATTATAAAATCTTTTAGAATCAATCAGATCACTCACTTCAGCCAATAGCGACAATCGAACGGACAAACGAAATACCGAACGGAGATACAAAAATTAAAAAGTAGAAAAGAACGAGCTATATAAGTAAATAAAATAGAATTTTTTTTTTAAATTTAAGAATATAGA
>NW_012081119.1:0-843 GCF_000956235.1 Wasmannia auropunctata
AGAGAGAGAGAGGGGGGGGGGGAGGAGAGAAGTAATACGACTTTTTCAATATACTGTTAAAATATTGTTGCAGTCGCTATTATCGCTTGTTTAGCTTGTATTTACACGACTCTTCGACGATGAAGTAAAAATATTTTCCCACCGCGTCTTGCATGTCGCGCGTTCTACACGGACGTGTTGCCGTATTCGTGTGTGTTGTAACCCGCACACGTGTACGTGCTTCCGTTTCGCGTCTTCCAAACGCTCATAGTGTGAAACAGTGGACTGGTCCTCGTTTGCGAATGCCTGCTCTCCTCGCTGCTGCATATTCTGCTGATTCCTCGATCGGTAGTAAAATGAGTGAGCTTCGTCCATCCGCACAAGGCCTCGTGCATTCGCCTCGTGGCGATCTGCAAAAAGCGCGTTTTTTCTTCAACTTTAAATACTTATATGGAAAATTCTGAACGCAAACTCTCCGTAAGAGATGAGATATTTAATTTATAACAAAATTCTAATTAGTTGCGATCGTCGTTTTGCAAACGATCCTCGTTTCGCGAGGACTGATATCTGTTTTAAATTTTGGAAAAAAGATTTTGATGCTTCCTAATCGAAGAGAAACAACATTGAGATAAATATACGCACTTTCAAAATAATCATACAAGATAATTAAAATGAAAAAAAGGACTCGTAATTTCATAGTCATATTACAATTTCGCATACAAAATAAGTACACTCCAAATCCAAGTGTGTAAATCTGTAGTAATATTTTACGCATTTACATTTTTACACATTTTATCTGTGTTTTACACAGTTAAATGCATATTTTTACACGGTTAATTTTACAATAATATGTGTAAGCGTGTA
>NW_012081120.1:0-2214 GCF_000956235.1 Wasmannia auropunctata
TAAAAATGCCTCGATATTTCTAAGTCTTAATCGACAATGAAAGGAACTAGATGACGTATTAAATATAAATGCATCGAAGCATATACTATAATATACTTCAAAATCATATAATTATTTTTCAAAAATCTTTTTTTTCTCAAGAGAAACAGATAACACGCTCTTGTGCCATTGCCTGTAAAAATGTATAATAACACGTATTAATATGTACGCTTAAATTTAAATTATAATTTAAATATAACACGAAGAGCGTTTAAATTTAAATTATAATTCAATAATTATACGAAAAATGAAACAAACACAGAAATATTATTTTTTAATATAATATTCCTGGTTTTTAATATATACCATCGTTCCGGGGCAGCTTCTGTAGGTATTTCTCGAAAAAAAAAATCTTTTGGCTGCAGGCTAACCTACATACTCTCGAACACTTGTGATGATCTCTTCATTAGAGATAAATTTTTTTGGCCCTCTTTGAAGATTTTACTCCATTTATATATTAATATTTCAAATACTTATTTACAAACGTAATAATGCATCTGTAAAATGCACTTACACCTTTTTAGATAAAATATGTTTTATTTCATAAGGCTGTTTTGTTATTAATCTGTATATGAAGTATTAAGATAAAGTCAACCAAAAATCAATAATTTAGAAGATTTTATATTTTTATATTGTAATAAATTTTGATATAGTATATGATACATTTCGTAAATAATATTTATAACAATTATAATTAACGTATTTGTCAAAATATTTATAAAATAACAGATCGGTGTCGATTGTTTGTCTCATTTTCATTAAAATACATAAATAGTATATATTTATATAGTAATATGTTTGCAATAACAAATAGTTTTTAAATGCTTTTATGTATTTTTCAAAATTAAAACAATTTTTATTTCATTATTTTTTATATAAAAATATTAATATAAGAGCAGAAAGTGAACAGATTATAAGCCATTTTATATATTCTCTTTATATTATATTAAATTAGCAAAACTACAATAAAATATATTTATTGTTGAACTATTGATTTTTCGTTTACTTTACTTTAATGCTTTTATACGCAGTATGATATATTTTTATACGTATAGAGGAATATTGATTTATGCAAAAAAATGTATGTAGTTTTATTTTGAAAAAGTGCAATTATTACCTATGCGTTATTGCATTTGCAAAAGAAATATTATATAAAGTTGGACGTCATTATATTTTTCAATATCTTTTTCTATTAATTTTTGCAGTCAATTATAAGAAAAATATTTTGTTCAATTTGTGAATTTCTCTGCATAGGTATCTCTCACAAAGTGTTTCACAATTCATAATCTAAATTTTAATTATATATTGCTTGAACAAATGTGTTTTAAATCAATTTCTTGTAATGAAAATACTGTTAAAACATAACATTAATAAAATTATGAATAAATTGAAAAAGTTGAGTTTTTTGTAAGTAAATCTTTAAAAGCACACATATCATAAAGTAGGAGACAGAGGACAGAGATAATGATTTCAAGGTTCGTTGATTTTTCCTAATTTCTGTGATAACAGAAATTATGATCTATTTTTTCAGATTCATTAAAGCCTTGCTTATTGTTTGTAAAAATTGAAAAATTATTCAAAATTATTAAATGAACATTTTTAAAAATTAGATTATTTAAGAATATGTCAATTTTGTCATCTTGTTCCCAAATGCGGGTAAGATTACTTACAACTTTTAACAGTGAGTAAGGTGACAAAAAATCACGTTAATTTAAAAATTTACTTTTTTGCGAATAAACAGGTTTATTCTGATGATATAAATTTCTTATATTATTTTGGTATTATAATACTTTAACGTAATGAAAAAAATATAAGTAAAAAAGAATATTATTTACATATTATAATTTTATAAAATAAAATTACTAAGTCATTGAAACGAAAACAACTACTTACAGTGAAAAATAAAATAAAAGACAAAATAAAAATAATTACTAATTATTTAAAAATATAAAATATTATAACAATATTTAATATGAACTTAAGGTAGTACACTCGCAAATTCAAAATATTGAGAATTTCTTGAAATTGAAACTATATGTTGTACTAGAAGTCGTTGACACGCTTGTGCAATTAGAATGAAATTGACCATCTCAATACTGAGATATAAGCAATTAAAAATTGCATTTTTTATACGTGTCGCCTATACAAAGTTGATAAAACTGTCGCGTTTATTTT
>NW_012081121.1:0-877 GCF_000956235.1 Wasmannia auropunctata
AATACCAAAAATTCTTCTCAGTATATAATATTATAATATTTAGTGTATTATGTTAGACTTCTGATTGTAAGTGAAAATTCCAATGAATAAAATTGTTGGTGAATTTTTGTTTATCTGATATCTATCTGGTGCTTAACGTTCAAAGTTTCACGATACAGCTTCCAGGCAGAATTTGCCGCACGTGCGGCACATCGTAGCGCATTATTTGAGAACAACTGCGGTAGCGAGACGCGCAAGATAATCCTGTGTGTTAGTTAAATAAAAGTCAGACTCGCGCGCAGAGAGTTGCAGTACGCGCGGTGGAGAATACGGTGCCAAAGGTATAACCGCGCGGGACCGCGCGCGCGAGTGGTGCAGCCGCGCGAGTTGTACTCGGCCGCGTCTGAGCACGTCGCGATTACTTCCACTCGGGTCGCGCTCGGAATGACTTGGAGCGCGCGCGACCGAAAACTACCAACGTGAATTAAGTTTGCACCCGCCGCAGCCTGACGCGATTAAGAATACGTGAGTGTTTACAGCGCGCGCGCGCACGCGACTTGTTTCTGGCATGCTATCGGTGTACGACGATATACACTTTTGTTGCGATCCGAGATTACACGCGATTGCAACTGACACTCCGCACATCGGAGTGGCGGAGGGTCTCGCTTTTACGGCGGTATTGCGACGGGGGCGGAACTATTTTAACTTGTCTCTCTAAGAAACGGATGAAAGGTACGGGCAGGTGCGAGAGGAATAAGATTCGCGAAAAGTTTCAGGCAGAACGTGAAATATTCCACGTTCTCTCTCCGAGTAACATAAAGTTAAATTTAAAATCAAGTTACTTCTTATTGTCTTGTGAAAATTACAGCTGGTTTCGTATGCCGTCTTCTGCTTGAAA
>NW_012081122.1:0-944 GCF_000956235.1 Wasmannia auropunctata
AACACGCCAATTTTAATATAGGATACAAAAATATAGTTGCTTTTTATACATGATTATATATAATATAAACTTTCTGTATAGGTAATTTACGGCTTAAAAGTAAGTTAGTTGTGTTTAATTAATGTAAATATTATGTATATGTATATTTATACAATAAAATTAATTAAGTTTGCAAGCACTTTTTAGAATTAATATAAACTTGCATGTATACGTAATTACCTGCATGACGTTTAAGAGAAATAGGAAAGCGAGCAAGGTCAATGCACTCAGTGCAGCGCTACTTCCATTTTTTCCTTTGGAGCTTCTAAAATTCTCAGAAGAGCATTTCATAAAAAGATCACCTTTCCGCAAAATATGTATGTAAATTCCAATATTAATGAACTTTAAGTATAGTTTTAGGTATTTACTCTAACGTACCCACGATATCCGTAATGGTAGCCACCGTCACTGTGATAACGGTCGATAGGTATGTCCCAAGGAGTTTTTCCAAAGTTTCCAAAATTTGTTAAAGACTTGAATGTCATCTATTTGATAACAACAAAACAAAATAGATTCTTTACAAAATATTGATATTTTTTTAAATATTTATGTTTTAATGTACATATATATTGTACATTATTTTATAGGAATAACTAACACGTTTATATAAATATGTGAATTAATGTTGATTATACTATTTGTTTCATTTACCTTTAACGTAAATTATGCGAGGATAGTTCGAGAATCGAGTAAACTGAGCAACACTGAGACAATTCAAAGAACTGCTCCTTCAACGAGATTCAGTATGAAACTGTTCCATCGTAAGAAACAACTTTTGTCCGACAGGAAGGTACAGTTATGGTTTCTGAAGTCTTCACGCTCGTTGACGGTAACGCGAAACTTGATCTTTTCAGCCATCGTATTTTTAATATGTTACAAATGCTATATTTGTACACACACACACA
>NW_012081123.1:0-1028 GCF_000956235.1 Wasmannia auropunctata
TCCATTGAGATTTATTACAAAATGTTAAAAATTTCTGATACTATTTTAGTTTAATGAAAAAGAAATCGATATGAAAGCAGAAAATTTCACTAAAGAACAGATAATTGGATTCCACAGGAAAATGCTACTCATACGCAGATTTGAGGAAAAAGCAGGCCAATTATATGGAATGGGATTAATAGGCGGATTCTGTCACCTATCAATAGGGCAAGAAGCAGTTGCAGTTGGAACTCAAGCTGCATCAAAATTAGGTGACGCTTTTATCACAAGTTATAGAGACCATGGCTTAATGCTCGCATGTGATTCTGATCCGAATGTTGTGATGGCAGAGCTTACCGGCAAAGAAACAGGATGCTCGAAAGGCAAAGGTGGTTCGATGCACGTATTTGACGTTGAAAAAAAATTCTTCGGCGGACATGGAATAGTGGGAGCACAAGTTCCAATTGGCACAGGAATAGCATTTGCTAATAAATATAAGAAAAAAGATAACGTTGTATTTACATATTTCGGTGACGGTGCTACAAATCAAGGACAAGTATACGAATCGTTCAATATGGCATCTTTGTGGAAGTTGCCTGTGGTTTACATTATAGAGAATAACGGATATGCAATGGGAACCTCCGTGCAAAGATCAACTTTAGTAACAGAGTTATACAAAAGAGGAGAAAGCTTTGATATTCCTGGAAAACAAGTTGATGGAATGGATTTTTTCTCTGTTTATGCGGCTACAAGCGAAGCAGCGGAACACACACGCAGCGGAAAAGGGCCTATCCTGCTTGAAATGAAGACATATCGATATCGCGGCCATTCGATGTCAGATCCTGCTACTTATCGCTCAAAAGAAGAAGTTGAAGATATGAAGCAAAATCATGACCCTATAGGCACTTTAAAGAAATACATGATAGATAATAAAATTGCTTCAGAAGAAGAATGTAAAGTAATTGATAAGGAAGTACGTGATTTAGTAAAAAAGTCGGAAGATTTTGCTAAAAATAGTAAAGAGATCGGAAGAGCACACGTCTGAACTC
>NW_012081124.1:0-1059 GCF_000956235.1 Wasmannia auropunctata
AGAAACGATCGTATATGTACGTAAAAATGAAAAAAAAAATAAAAGTCTCTCAGGACATCCGATAAATATTATAAAATTGGTCACGATAAATTCTGAGGAGAGCGCGTGATCGCGATTTTAACAAAGACGTATTCAGAAAACGCTCGATGAAGACTCGGATCTTTCTCTCATGCGATACAACGTTCTTCCGAGGGATTACCAGCGGATTAAACTCCACTACTACTAGCGTGTGTATAAAGTATTAATTCTATCGCGAGGGATATTGAAGGGACTCACAACGTCACGCTAGTCAGCGACGCGAAGCCAGGCCTGCCGGAAGGATCCAGCGCGATATTGCTCCAATGCTGGTCGATGTAGATCAAGAGCAGGCCGAGCGCGTGGATCATGACGATCGACTTGAAGTTCAACAGGCCCTGCAGGAAGATAAGCCTCTCGACGTTGTTGGCGTTCGCCGGCTCGGACCGGAGCTTGAGACATCGTACCCTGTGATAGCATCTGTCGAAGCTGTGTTCCCTCTTTCGCATCACCCTCAGCGAGACCCGCGACGGCCCGGCCGTGGTGCTGCTCAATCCTGATTCGCTCTGGCCACTCGACGTTTCCGACGTTACCAGGGCCTCGAGCGCCGTGAGGAACTCGTCGGACGTGCCGGAGATCGTGATGACGTAGCGCGGCTGGCACTGCTTGTAAAGGGCCCTCGTGATATTAAAGTGAACACCGTCGTCGTAAGTATCGTCCATCACGAACAGCTCGGACGTCAGGATGTTGTAGTAAGCCGCGCCCAATTGATTGCATGACCAGATCATCGCCAAAATGATCTACGAAGGGGAGGGGACGAGACTTGCATTTATTTACGAGATTCGCGAAGTACGAACGCGAGGTGTGATCCTTTCATACTAACGATTGAATTCGTTATTCAACGAGATTTTGCCCGCTTTACGCGTGATTATATATAATATTTTATTTTTTTACGGAGAAAAATCAAAGAATATTAATTAAACGAGGAAAATGGAGAAGAAAGATATTGCGATACCCACTAAACGGAAATAGATTGAAATTTTA
>NW_012081125.1:0-1143 GCF_000956235.1 Wasmannia auropunctata
AAATATCAAAATGTCGACCGTCATTTCTGTCACTAGTTGTTACGGATTAATGTTTAGCAACGCCGGTGTTCCCATTTCTAATAAAGGAATAATTATTTATACGATTAAAGAGGTAAACGCGGACGCATTCATTGCGGCTCACTTCCATTCTGGAATTAACGTTGCGCCAAGCGACACAATGTGACGGTATACGGCATTCTAACGTATAGAGGGAAGAGGGTCAGGTAGACGATTAAGAGGCGCCAGGTCATGGCACGTGAAGGCGATGTCACGCGCGTCTTCCTCACTCGTGCGTCTCTTCATTATGATGCAGCTCGCGCCGCTTTACCTTTCTGTCAGTCCTGTGGCGACACAGTTTCGCGGTCGCGTCGCGGTACTCGGTCCGTCCGGGCACACCAGGCCGTCACGTGCACCGGTGAACGTATCCGCGAGGACAGCGCGCTCGATGGAGGGCAACGGGGTGTTCCGATAACACCTATAACACGCGAATCGATTTTCCATGCGACGAGAGGCGTGACGACGATTACGCGAGCAGCGGGAATGATTTAGAAGGAGCAGCTTCGCTCCGCGAAATTATCTTCTCAGTTTCCAGGAAGCTCGAAAATTACACTCGATAACATTGATAAAATTACGTAAGCGAATGTGAGATAATCTCTTATTAATTGACCTAATTCAGAAGTTCTATTTTTTAAATATATAGAAAATAAATTTCTTACTGAACGTAGTCCTTTGTCCTCCTTCTTTTTATGTAAACGCGTGAAATAATCGAGAAAAAATGTAGTTGATTCGTCAAATTATATAAGTTTTCTTATATAATTTGACAAATCAACCACATTTCTCGCTTCGTGCACGATTACACATGATGTGCATGCAACATCAAAGTTTATCGCAGGATCGCTAAAAGTACGCTCATTCTCACGTTCAATTATGTCGTCAGCTGGTGTTATTTGCAAAAATGCACGTGTCAGCGTGTCTGGAGAAATAATTATATCTCGTATAGTAATAACTTCAACATTGTGCTCGGTAATTATCACTTTTATCTCTATGAAGTTATCGAAACCGGAATAGATTCGTAAATTCTATATAAAGGAATGTGCAAAGTGGAGTTTTAGAAACATTACTAAACGGTTTAATGTATATACC
>NW_012081126.1:0-4315 GCF_000956235.1 Wasmannia auropunctata
GTGCTCTTCCGATCTATTTTTTAAATTTTTGAATGTTTTTCACAAATAAGCTTTTTTGAGGTCACAAATAAGTCTTTTTTAAAATAATGAGGCTAGTTTAATATCTTGGCCATAATTTTATTGATTTGACGACTATTTTTGATCAATCAATTTTTAAATAATTATACATCTAAATTATAAAAAAAATTGTTCTTAGTTTTAGAAAGAACGTAAATGAAATTTTTATGTATTTGGCGTACATTTTTTCTTTTTTTAAAAAGATTTTTTATGGTTATATAATGTAGAGATACGGATCATCTTCTGATGACTTTGACTTGACATATGTTATCAGAGTCACTGTTTTGAGTAACCCTCATGTGATGATTTTAGTTGGCGCTTATTATTCTTTAAAAAGTTATTAACAAAAAAAGCGCAATGATTTCACATGGGTTTTCGATTTTCCATTCAAAGCGGGGTCCATTTAATTCTCCCCTCTCTTCCCCGCTTTACGTGTGTCATTCTATTGATTAATTTCAGTAAAGTAAACACAACTTTCTTTCAGCAAATAATATAATGCGAAAGCGTATGAGGTGTTAAAATTAACCCAGACAAAACAAAGTCTAAAATTGGGATGTTAAAATGTTTTTTTTAAACGTCTTTTAGACGTTCTTATAAATATCTTTTAAGATGATTTTTAGATGTCTTTAAGATTATGTTTTGATTTTTTGTGTTGTCTTTGGACTTTGTGTTGTCTAAAGGTCAGAAAAATTATTTTTACACGCGCGCGATCAACACTTTTCTGACGCTTCTGATTTGATTCACAAATATAATTAATAATACATATTGTCGATAACTAACAAATATGTTAATTATATATGTTATATATTATTAATCAGCTTAAACTTATTGTTAGCAAGGTAGCTGTCAAGTACAAATACTAGTTGTTAACAGATAATCACTATATGTTGTTCCAACAATTTACAGATCTGCATCACAGACATATATGCTTGTTTAAATTATTTTATTTCTTCATTTAAAATTGTAGCATTTTTGATGATTCGGCATTTTACTTACTTAGATCTTCAGTCCCAAAAGCTCATCTTATAAGTAAACGCGCTACTGGCAATTTCATCCATATATAGTTTTAACGTAGTGTTATCGTTATAGTTATCAAAATTACTCACAAAATTATCTTCTAGAGATTAATGTATAATTTGTACATACATGTAACAGTTTATAAAATTTCCTGAAAATAGTGAAAATATTAAAATAGAAATTTTCATATACTAATGTGTGGAAATATTATATATTTTAACAAAATAAATTGTACATTATTTATTTTTTTTAATGTGTAATATTAATAGAGTATAGATATAATTTTTTAAAAACACAAATTAGGTTTAATTGCGGTACAATAAAGGCAAAATAAAAAGAAGAAACAAATAAAATTTTGCAAAATTATATTTTTTGTAGACAATTTTATTATATTGAGAATGTAAAACAGTAATTGAATTTGTTAGAAATATTTATTAATTTTTTCCTAAAAAATTCTTTCTAAATGTTATAAAGTACTTTCTATAAGCATAAAACATATTCTAAAAAAATTTTATTGCAATAATTTTTTTTATTATTAATGTAATATGGATAATTAATATTATTTGGTCTCGCATTATACAAAATATTTTACATATGTGTTATACAATTTAAAAAAAATTATATGTGTTTATTTACAAAAAATAAAGCAGATTTACAAGGATACTGATTAATCAGTAATATAAATATGTTGTTGGTTAATCTTAAACGATAGGATATAAAAGTATTTTTTATCTTTAATTTAAGTTACAATCATTTGATATTCAATATATCATGGCGAAAAGATAACAGAAAATAAAATTTAATCAAATCAAATTTCGAATGTTTAATAACCTTTCTAAGTCCAAATAACTTATAATAATTGAAAAAAAGAATTTTAATTACATTTGTTAAAATGTAGAAAATTATATATGTAAGTATTAATTACAGAAAAATTTTATTCCAATAATAGATAACATATAAAAGAGACAAGACAAATTTCGTAAATAACGAATAAATTTTTATTCAATTAAACGATAATTTAAATAAATTTTTATCCAAACAATTATTTAAATAAAATATATTTTTTATCAATTATTTGTACAAATAATATTTTATTATCATATTATTAAATAATGTAATAATTTAATTAAATTATAATTATTTAAATTATTATTAATATTAATATAAATAAAATTATTTATAAATTTTTATCATTGTATATTCTAACTATTATATTTGTTTGCGCAGACATTGCTGAACTAGAGAAAAAAATTAAAAAGGTCTTTAGATTATGTTGATAGATAATGATTAATAGTTATACAATTGATTGCACATTTATCATTTTATATTAATCTTTTATTTATTGTAATTTTAGGAGTGCAAACTATATACAGCATTGTGATTGTTATAATCTCTGTCATAGTCTGATTCTTGTTTTTCATCAATGATAAGTATCATTAAAAAAATCTTATATAAAGTTGAGCGATAATAAGTTGACGTAATTATTTCGAATGAGCGATTAGATAATCGAAACAGTAGCCAGTAGTCATTTGAGAGCGCTTTATAGTTAAAGAACTCCGCTTTATAGTAACATACTTTTTTCATAATAAAAACATTTGTAATAACATAATATCTCTAAAATAAGTAAAATTTACAAAAACGGAATAATTAAAAATTATACATATACATTTTTTTTACTAAATTTATATATTTGTTACTCACATATATATTTACTATATATAAAAAACACATTATATCTCTTTAAATTTTGTAGTGATAATGTGATAAAGTATAAATAATGTATGTTTCAGTGTACCTTTGATGAAACATATTTAAGGTATCAAGATAATACATTTTATTTTGAAGCAAATAATGTATATTCAATGATTTGTGAATTAAAATGTGAACAAGAGGATCAAGAAAACAGAATTTGATTAAATCGACTAATTATTTTTCGTCAACAAAAATGATTGTTACTATATTGCTACTATTGCTACTATTTATTTTTATTATATTGGTGTGTAATTATTATGTGCATTACGGAAGAAAAGGGAGACTTATAAATCTTATACCAGGACCACGAGGTTATCCGATTATTGGAAATGTATTGCAATATCTCGGTTCACGAGGTAAGTTCCTTATACATTTGTGTAAATTAATGTTCGCTTTTGCACCCACGTAAGCAAATGTAATATTTGTAGCATTCCATTTTGAGACATATAATTATCAATTATTGTGTGTAGATTACTTTTAAGAATTAATTTAAGCAATGTATTCTTTTGTAGTGATAACATTTTATTTTCTAAATTTAATTGAAGTTATATTTGAGAAACAATAATAGAATATATTAAAAATAATAATAGAGACCTACTGATTTTTATAGAAATTTGTGGAGACACCCAGTTATATATTTCTTGATTGATGTATAATTGTAATATTGATATGTGTTTACATTTACAATTTACGTAATACATACATACATGTGTATTCTTTAGAAGAAATATGGAAGCTTGTAGTTGAGCTTCAAGATCAGTACTATCCAATTGTCAAAGGATGGCAATTATTTTATCCACTTGTATGCATCCGTCATCCGGATGATCTAGAGGTAATAAAAAATAAAAGATATTCGGTTTGTTCTGGTTTTTGTTATTCCAATATTTTATTATAATTTTATTATTAATTAATAATTATACAATTTATTTATTGTTTTTATTTATTTTGCAAAAATATATGCCTATAAATATCTCTTAATAAGGATAATTGAATCTCATAAAAAGAGCTTAATTTATAAAAATAAAAAATGTATGCTAAGTACATAAAAACCATCTAAATAATGTTTTTTTCTCCCGATTCTGCTCTCTTCTTGTATTTTTGTTTCTCTTATGCTATCTCTTTTTTCCTTTGAAGTAAATGTTAATTAATAGAAATACATAATAATGGACAATAATAGAACATTGGAAGTTCTTTGAAGAACAAAATCGCTTTATACGTCAGTTTCGTAAAGATTGAACCTGAACTATAAAAATTAATTATATTTCGGGAAATTATTGATCTTAAGATTTCAACAAATGCACTTATTTTGTAATCGAATTGGTTTGCATTAATATTGCACTACAAAAGTGTTTTTAGATTTTTTTTTATTACAGATTTAGTTTTTAAGATATTTTAACTAAAAATTCATTTAATATGTGTGTGCGAAATTTTAGATAAGCACTACTTGGTAGCGCCGTGACATTATACGCTTTGTAGTTATATGAGCAAT
>NW_012081127.1:0-1199 GCF_000956235.1 Wasmannia auropunctata
CTCTACCGTGAATCTACAAACAGATGTTGACGGAATATCGACGATCAAATCAGAATCTCTAACGAAGAAGACGTAAGCAAACTTAAAGAAGCGCAAATTTCCAAATTATTAATTACTATACTGATATTCAAAGGAGGCTACAAATATATGTGACGTTAACAAAATTCAAGATTTTTACATTTGTAAGTTCTAATTTGCATAAACTTAACTTATGCAACTTATCTTACTTCCAGAGTAGCGAAATCCATTTATTACACATTTAGGCAAATGACTTCAGGATGAATCAATACGCTAAATGTAACGCAAAAATAACATCGCTGATAAAAAAAAGGGATAAAAAAAACAAATCAAGTGAAAAAAATTGAGTTCCAAATAAAATATAACACAACGAAAAAAAATAGTCGCAACCTTAAATTCATGAATGTTGTATTTGCAGGACAGAGTCAAGTAAATAATTGGATTGGCTAGATTTTATTAAATGTATTCTCTCATTAAAATTGTAGTCATTAAATAAATACTTGTGGAAAAAAACATTTTCAAGCACTTCAAAAATAAATCGTGCGTTTCATCGAAATTTTATCCAGACATTTTATCCGACTCGTCTTTTCTATTTTTATGTTCGTAATAAATATAATTACTCGTACATTTTTATCCATAAATAATAAATACAAAAAATAAAATGCATGGAAAATCGAGTATATTTACTATATTTCTTAATTTTGCGCTGTAATCCATTCCTTTTGTAAATCGTCAATTATTGATATACGTACAAAGACAATTTCTTATATATCTACGTGTACGAAAATACAAGAACAAAGTCGCAGCTTTCATTCGTTCCAGTTTTTTTCGAAAGATTTCTTTTTGCGCGGAATTAGACGGTGCGCGTGGGTGTGAATGCCGACGATCCAAAGATTTGGGAGAGAGGACGACCGAGGCCCACCCTCTTTCTAAACAGTCAGCCCGCTTTGGTGTGATAATTTTTCAATTTGGCTTCATGCGTTATTGAAGTTTGCGTTGATGGGAACTCGTCGACAACGTCTCCAGCGGTCCTTTTTGAGTAGTTGTGAGTGGCCGTGTCGCGCGCAAACAATGCTAACCCAGTGTAAGCGACTCCCCCTAGCCGAGATCTCGTGTCTACCATCGCGCTCCAACCCCGTCCGGGAGTAAGAAGAGTCGTATGCCGTCTTCTGCTTGAACAA
>NW_012081128.1:0-2658 GCF_000956235.1 Wasmannia auropunctata
AGCCAGATGTACAATAAGGAAATGAATATATGTGAGTCGTTAGAATTAAGTATAGAAGCCTAAATAAAGATATATTTAGTAACCGACAAATTTGTGTATATGTATGCGTGAGATATATTGATGTGGTAATAAACATAACACATCACTACACACTATTACATCAATATCGCACGCATACATACTCACAAATTGTCGGTAAAACGGCAGATTTTTGGAGTTTGATCTAGGATTTAGTATCCTACTTAACTGTATATATTTATTAATTTTATGGTACTGCTCTTGCAGAACAACAACGATCGATATGTATGTATATGGAAATCGATTACTAATTTTGACAAGAAGATTTTGTGATAATTCGCCTTTAAGTACAAACCGCTTTGCGTGTATATGTGTATATGTGTGACTGAAGAATGTCACTTTTGAATAAAGTGACACTTTTCACGAACTCGATCTCAAGATCTCAATATAGACTGCATCAATTTTATTCGCAATGGTCGCAATCAAAAGTTCGTATCGACATTATATCAGAAAATGTTGTTAGATTTTGTATTGCTGTTATAATTTCTGAGATATTTAAAATATTTGAATTGAAAGTATGTTTGACATAAGAATTTCAGATAAAGCTATATATGGTAGCGTCACGACATTTACGCAATGAACGCAGACACGCAGTTACGCGGACATCACTCTTTTTTTATGTACATACTTGCGGCATCGCGCCGCTACCGCGTCGCTTGATACGATTTAATTTTCTGTTGTTCTATATAATTGCTTTCATATATAATATCATAATTTTACAAATTGTATAGAATGTCTTCTGAGAGAAAAAAAAGATGATAAATATTTTAAAATAAAGAAATGGAGAAATCTGAGATAATAGGAGACGAACATGACGCGATTGTTTGAAATAAAAACAATATAACAGCTGGATTAAATGTACATTTTGGCACATATTTAACTCATCCTCAATAAATATAATTTATATTTATTACAATATAATATATATTAAAAGGAGAATATCAGCATAAAAGAGATACGCAATATAGAAATGATTAATTGCTTTACCATGTGGCTCGAAATATTAGGTTATAGAAAAAAATGGATAATAGAAAAAAAACCACTGTTTTTATAACATAATTATTACGAAAATAGTTTCTTAATAAAACTTTTATTACATATTTGTACATATTTGTACATAAAATAAAATATTTTGTCAAAGACATTTGATTCACGGAAGCATCTTTATCAATAACTATTTTGCCATCATTAAACGCACGAAATTCTAGCTCTATCATTCGTGATTTTTAAACTCTTCTGATTTTTTTTGAAAACTATTACATTCGACATTATATATTAAAATTTTCATGTTAAAATATTATAAAAAATTTATCATTAAATATTTAACGTCAGCTTAGAGACACCCTGTACATTCATCCTGCGATTCAATTTATTTATTCATGTATTTTTTCGTAACATTCTTATTTAAAACGTAGTTATAAATACAATTCATAAAGGTTTTCTTTAAGAAGGAATTCTTTATTAAATTTAATTTTGTTTATTCTGCACAGTTATATTTCCCGTATATATGCTGTATTTCTGACAAACATGTTAATAAAATATTCTACGAAATAAGAACGGCAAGTAATCGATAAATGAACTTATTTCCTTAGTTTTTCTAATGTGTAAACGCACGCGTACGTGGATTACAGCTGAAAAATTTGAATAAAAATTGTAAAGGAGAAAAGAGACTTTATCAATTTAGTTTGTCTATTAATATCCGAGCAGATATATTTATAATCTGAAAGATTAGATAAAACTAAAATACATAAATAAATTATTTTACGATACATATTCAATTCCTCTTTTCTTTTTTTATTTTTAAAAGAAAAAATAATTTGTATCGTAAATATGTATAAGTTTTTTAAGTTGTTTTTTTCTTTCTTTCTTGTCTCATGTTCGAAATTCTTATTTTTTTTTCATTTATACTTAATTATAATAAATCTATTTTTAAAGAATGCAACTTCTTTATTATCATTATCTACTAGGTAACGAGCGAAGAAAAATTTAATGGGAGAAAGTTAATTAGAAGATATCGAGGTAGTGAGCTAATCAGGCAAGGAATCCCAACGTCCTAAAAAGTAAAGAGGGGAAAATATGGGAATCAAAGTATCTACTGTATCTGTTCGTCATGACGAAATGGACAGTTTCTTTGTCCTGGAAGTTAACATTAGAACGAAAGATAAATCGACGATAAAAATAATGAGCGCTCAAGAGAACCCAGACGAGATTAAAGATATGCCTCGATGCTCTTTACCTTTTAGGTACAAGATAGAAGAATAACCAGAGCGAGAAAGAATCGACGTTACGAATTTCAGTATCGTCAGCTAGCATATACATATAAAACTGTCGTTAACAAAATTATATCCTGAAGATAAAGATTACATTTGCTACACCCAAAAAAATTTTAATATTAGTGGAATCCGCTAAATTTTAGAGGATTTTATTCTTGTATATGACCTCAAGAGGAATCCTCTGAAATTAAGAAGAAAATATTCTGTGCACAATATTCTAATAGTTAAAATAATTTTGTCTTGCATTTACAGTACAAGTCTTGTACTGTAAATCTATATTTATAATTCACATTATTTATACTGTAGT
>NW_012081128.1:2936-4038 GCF_000956235.1 Wasmannia auropunctata
TTAATTCGTAGGTCCGGCTGATATAATTTTGTACCAACAAACTGCCAAATTTTTGTACGAAGCAAATATTGGCACACGTACACAACTTTAGACGCCATATTGGACTAAGAAAAGGTAATGGAGATCTAAATTTCTAATTTTTCTTCGTTCTCAGCGTAATCTCTACCAGCCGAAATTACATTGATGCCTATACTTTAATCGTGGAGAAGAATTTTTTAATCTGTTGCCTTTAATTATGTTTATTATGTGTTGGAAAATAATCACGTTCGGTTGATAAAACAGACGACTTTAGGATCAGGCGATCCTAAAGCACTCGTGAGCAGATAAAGTGAGCTAAACTGAATTGAAAATAGTCCTCTATCATTTTGCAATCTTCGCAATAGTTATCAAGATACTATAATCATTAAAAAAAATTTTTTGCCAAGTATATAAAAAAGTATTGTACATTATATCTTTCCATTGATCATTTTAGTCACTTTAAGTCCGTTTTATAAAACTTTAAATTATTTGGAAAGACAATAGTATTAAACTTTTGTTAGATATACTTTTGAATAGATTAAACGATTTATTAAAAAAATATTTTTGGTTTGGAATAAAATATTTTTATCTCTATGTCAAATCAAATACTTGGCAACTTGTATGTGTGTGTGATTTCATATTTGTTTTTGGACAACTTTTATTTATTAAAATGATATTTTTGGTTTTAAAATACACAAACTGTATTTTAAAAGCTCATACTTATTCTACTGATATTCATATAAAGATGTTGAATTTGAGATTGACTTCTCATCAATTAAATTGGACTCAATTTAAGAATAAGCAATAGATGTTAATAGACATTTCATCGAATCTTTACAGTATTCGTTCGGTATCGTGTCATTTAGTGACCTGTCGCGCGCCGGCCGATCGTCAACTTGATTGCGCCGCACCTGACGGCGCGAACTTAATGTCCTGTGGTTAAACAATTTCAACAGCTCACCATTCACAAACCATTGCATCTCAACATTTTGCTGTTAACATTTTTGACTCACTTTTTCTTGAGGAGTAGATGCCGGCTCCTCCAGGTGATTGGATCACTCTATATATATATATATATATATAT
>NW_012081128.1:4351-8025 GCF_000956235.1 Wasmannia auropunctata
AGAGATGTGTATAAGAGACAGATATATATATATACGTATATATATACAATGTATATATGTATTTATGTATAATATGTTTAATAATAATGTTTTATAATAATGTTGTAAGATTGTATATTTTGTTTATAAAAATTTGTCGCAAACTATACCGTCTTTTCTTTAGCTTGTGCTTTATCTTTGGTTTCTGCTTTTGATCTGACGTTCACGATCATAATCTTTTTTTTTAGAATGAATTTGTATCAGCATGTTCAATGTTACAATTATTCTGTGGCAAATTTTATAAACTCTTGCCGAGTTAACTTACTTTTTTTTCACTCGCCTCTTTGCCCAATCTCTTCATCGTCTTTTTGCAAAAAATTGATTTCTTTCTCGATTATTCGTCGCTTTATCTTCGATGTTGCGTTATAAACTAACGTTTAATTCTTGCAGATACATTCTCATATTCTTTATAACAATTACAAATAACATTTGTTTCTGACGGGTCGATCAAGTATTATAAAATCAAATTAATCCGTCGTTATCGCTTCGTATACTTGATTCCATATTTTTGTAACTAGGTTACAATTTCTCGATTATTGTAACGAAGCATTTAGGAGAAGAGTCAATTGGATTATCTATATTACTGTATCAGGCTCTCTGAAACTTGTAACGGAGCAGATCTAGTTAGCTCGTTCATTACGTGCGTAGGTGTCGTTTATTAATTGAACAGTTTTAGAGACGAGTCCGATACCCGCAACATTTTCTTGCTTACAAGTTAAATCTCCTCTTCTGAGGCTTGATGCTAGAGCAGCGTTTTTGTCAACCTTCTTTAATTCGCGGCATATTAAATAACGAGCCAAATTTATCAAGCTACATCATTAGATGCATTAGCGCTTGAGCGCTCAGCATAAATCTTTTATTAGATACTAAAACGCGACATTCAAAAATAAAATGCCAAGTTCTAAAGTTTTTATTTTATTACAATGACAATATCTTTGGTTAAAATGAGAGTAAACGTTATATACTTTACGTAATTTTCACAATTCTTAAAAAATATTTTACTTCAAGTTTTATTTGCTTCTTATTTCTAAATTTTTTTCATTTCTTTTTACCTTCTCTAAAATTTTTGCGACATATTTGGAGATCCTTTGCGACACCGGTTGAAAAATCCTTTGCTAAAGGAATAAATATATTTTATTTACAGTAACGTATATATCTTCGCGCAGAATTTTTTGATGCCAAAGCAATTTGGACTAAAAAAAATACTCATAGATGGAAACATGGGAAATCTAAGATATCTTGTGTACACGTAACGTTCTTCAAATACTTATTGCAATTTTGTTTATCAATCACAATTTTGCTGCGTTACGGGAAGACAAACACCGAGATTACCACGTAGAAATATGTGCTATATATACACCGTATCGCGATTTGTTGAAGTAAACAATCATCGTCTTATAATATACTTCATTAAATTGCAATCTGCACGCACGCACGCACGCACGCACGCACGCACACACGCACGCACGCATACATACACGTATACGCTGCACACATTCATTACTTCCTTCTTAGTTTATTCATTTCGGTCGATTTCCCAGAGGATCGTCGGGACACTTTTCTTTTCTTTCATTATCTACCGCGTTCGCAACGTTTCACGGAAAATCGTACCCACGCAATCGGGATTTAGTCCAATGAAGATTAGAGTCGTAAGAACAGCTTTGTGAAAAAGCATAAGAAACGTAAATCGCTTATCCGGTGTAAGACACACTTCGTCTGATCAGCTCGTGCGCGCACGAAACAGTTTCCTACGTTCAAATAGCGCGGCACGCTGTCCTCATTCATTCCTCCCGATTGAGATCCAGTTTTAAGCACGTAATGAAACTGCCCACGATATTTTCCCAGCAAGAAGCTCCTAGGTTTTCTTACAAAGTTCTCACCTCAGTCTGTTCATTGATACATGTGCTTTTAGCTCCACGCCGCCGTGCAAATATAGAGATTCATAGATGAAACTTAGTTTCGTTCGGAGGAAGTGCAAAAATATGTTTAACGAACGTAGTAATGTGCTCAATAACGGACTTTGGGATTGGACAATGAAACAAAGTTGCTTATCATTTAATAAATAATTCGTAAATAGGGAATTTCCTAGTTATAAAATAACTTCAGTTAAATTTAATAATTAAAATCTTGCTTTTCAAAAAATGTTGATTTCCTCTTACATCCTAGCTTCGCAGTTATTATGCAATATCATGTATATAACATCATGAACAGTTCCATTAGGTATTTAAATTTTATTGGGAAGGATAAACAATGGAGTTCAACATCAAAGAATATTTTGCAAAATTTAATCCCTCGTGTAGTAAAATGTAATTGAAATTACATCCTAACAATTTAATCCTAATACTTCATTTAATTTTAACGTAAAGCTTATGAAGGATAAAAAATCTCGTGATTGATTGTTAAATCAATTTGGCAATAAACTTACTAGTTAATTTGAAAATGTAAAAATATGTGTGAGTTTGGTTAAATAGAAATATTATTTTTTTAATCATAATCACCATAATGTCTGATTAAGATTTTTTAATTGAAACATTTAAACCTGATTTAATTTCTTGTAAAATTAGATGAGTTAATTAGATAAATAAAAAATTAGACGGGATAAAAATCTTTATATAAATTTGCTGTATTTTTTTAAAGGAAAGAGATTTAAATATTTTTGTGTATCTGCTTAATAAAAAAAAAGAATACTGTATATAACTTACATCAATGTGGCGTGCAATTGTAAATACTCTGTTATTCAAACTCTATGTATTTGAAAACGTCGAATGTTTCAATCAAGAATGGCACAAACAATTGCACTTAGCAAAACAATTTTTAGCGAGAAAAAACACGATAACCATTCGTATAATGAACAGAAGAGAAAAGAAAGTAGAAACGATCGGCCGCGGTAGCGACACCAGACTGGGCAATCAACGTTTAATTGCGACATTCATGGACGCTTAAAAGCATTATTGGCGGTGCAGAGTTTATTATTGTCACGTACATCAGATGAATGTCGAATTAAAGAGAAGGGCAAAATAGCAAGAGAGAGAAAGAGAGAGAATTCACGGATATAAATACACATCCCTATTTCCAACTTTTTGTGAAGCGATCGCGATTTATTCACGGAGATGAGATTTGCGTAGGTGTGCACAAAAATGCATGTTATATGTATAGGTATATGTATTACAAACTACGAGCGGAGAGTACAAGCAAATTAAATTGTTCATCTCGCGGAGACAAAGCCATTCCACAAAGTGGTCTTAAAAAAATTTCACCGCTATCCATTCGAAGCCGAATTAAATATAAAAGCTATGCCTATCATTTTTACATAACAAACTTGGTACAACTAATCTCTAAAGTATGTTGCAAAGAAAACATTTTTTTAAAACATTTAAAACAAAATTTTGCAATTAAATTAAAATTCTTATTACGAACGCTTTTACTGCAACTCACTTTTTCGCTGCTATGTTCCTGATAACAATGCCGAGTGATAATGCATTTGATTTCTAAAAGCACAAATATACATTTTCATAAAAATAATAAATATATACATAAGCAAAAAAAATTTTAAGTTTTAAGAAGTGATTTGATGTAGCAGTTGGATGTAAAGATATATAAACTATTACATACACACACGCACGCACGCACGCACG
>NW_012081128.1:8045-11904 GCF_000956235.1 Wasmannia auropunctata
GAGAGAGAGAGAGAGAGAGAGAGAACACTACTAGCAAGCCTATTTTTCTTTTTAACACATGGAAAAATTTATTTTTAAAAATTTCTAAAGCATCATGAAATAAATCTTTACGCTGCAAATAGCATTTGAGTCAATCATAATCACTTGTTGAATATCTGACAGTAATAATTATCTCTGATTGACACTTTTCGTTAAATTGACTTTACTAATTTATCATAATTGCGTTTAGTCACCTTAAACGCGCACATGTTGTATTATTTTTTGTTATTTTGTCAAATTGATTTTTCGTCTGCCATAATCGTGTTTACGTTTTGACCCAAAAAAATTCCAATTACAGTCACAATTACGAAATTCCTACATCGATTACTCTACCGTTCGCCGCGCTCACGCGCATTGTTCCTGATAAATAACGCATGCGAGCGGCGTCGTTAATGAATTATATCAGATACTGAGGTGTGACAATTGTTAGAGGATAATCTTTCTTGCGAACATCAAACAAGAAATCTCAGCACCGCATAAACGTAAATATTACACTGATATAGTTTAAGATCATTTGACTTTCATATCAAATCGATAAAGCTCTACAAGTGTCACCTCTTCAATGTTTCAACGTCTTTTTATTAAATACATAGGTACAGGAAATGACGATATTTCTGGACATAAAAAATCATATTATTCGTCGTTTAAATTTCAAGCTTAAAGGCGACGGATTGAGTCGTGATCAAAAATTGATATTTTAATAAGTAATTCATTTTTTAATAAATTCACAGATGTATTCATAATGTAATTTAATTCGTACGATTTTTGTCGTCGACTTATCTCAATTCAATGACACGTTTCAATCGTCACGAGAAAAAAGAGAGTAGAAAGATTAAAACCGCTAGCAATGAGGTTGCCGGAAATAGAAATCTCGGAATTAAGCGCCCGATTTATATTTCGTAGATTTGACACGGTGGAAGACAAATATTGGAATGAAGCAATTTCTCGAATGGAGGACGGAAATTGAAAAAAGGAGAAAGAAAAGAAAAACGTCTAAAACGAGTACACAAAATGTGCGAAAAAAGACGCGCGAGATCTTTTGTAAATATTCACGTTAAAAAACAGCGTCGTTTGCTTTAAGAAAAATAAACGAATCTGACTTTTAAATTAAACAATTTATACTGCGTTATGAAAATTAGTTAAAATTAGGGATTCTTCTGTTGGATGTTGAAAAATGCCTTTACGAACAGCACACTGATGACATGATATATAAACAATTTTAAGTCTTGTATCAATAAATTATATTTTGGAGCAAGTTCTATATTTAAAAAAAGTTTAACATATAATGTAAAAATGTCATTAGAAATGTATCTTGAAAATAGAAAATGTTTGAATCAATTAAACTTTACATATCTACTCTACGGATAAATCTGTAACTGTAAGAATATATTTAAAGACTTTCATATGTTTCATATTTCTTTTAGAACAAATTGAGGCAATAGCGTAAAATAGATTAGGTAAATAGATAAGGTAAATAGGCGTTGTTCCTTGAACTCTCATTTAGATATAAATACTTTGAACCTTGAAAGAAAGAGATCTAAGAGATATTTAAAAAATTCCTTTTTTAAATCTGTCTAGTCCATTCCGAAGACTGACTGATATCAATGGAAATAGGAAAATCGGAAAAAATAATACACATACATATAAACATTCATACATACGCATATACCTATAATATTATAGAATTATTTATCAATGCTGTATTATATGAATTTCAGAGAGAAGTGTAACAAAACTTTAAAAGATGGTAAAAATTGCGATGAAGGTAAAAGTTAAACTCAAAGAGAAAAGGTAGGAAATTTTCGCTTAGAAATCATGTATTAAACGCGAAAAGAACAGCGAAGTTAATAAGACAAAGTAATAAAGTAATTTAAACTTTGAGCGTTTATTGCGAAACAAAGTAAAATTATTTAATGTAGCGACACTATTAAGCTTACAGAACTTTCCAATATATGAAATACGTATTCTTACATAATCTGAGAACATAGCGCTTTGGGTGCTAATATTACAATAATATCTGTTTAAACATCTATCGAAATATTATGTACTATATATACCTACATATATTAATTTTTTATGTAGCAATAATTTAGTAATTTGTGCGTTATTGAATCTTTCTCCGCTTAAAATTACATTTTTAAAAAAGTAAATCAATCGTGTCAAATGCACGCGCCCGACGTATATTAACACGAACATTAATATAAAAAACTAGCGCCAATTTTTGCAATTGTCAGTAAAATCAAATCTAATTATTATACTTATCTATAATATAAAAAAATCTGACGTTCAAAATAGTATAATAGCATTAATGATATTTTATTACATTATTATTGTTTATATTTTTAACCAATAAGCAAAAATAATTTCAATAATAATACATACAATTGCGTTATTCTGCCACAAATTTCATTGCAAATTTTAAATTATATAAAACGATTAAGACCAAACACGAATAAAAACTTGCGCGCTCGGGTCGATTGCATTAAAATCAACTGTCGAATAATGATAAACGCGTCTAATAAAATATTTTATTTATTATGTATATAATTAATGTAAGAAAAGACAAGATATATGTAATAAAAAAGACAGATATATGTAATAAATAATTAAAAATTTGTAATAAAATTTATGGCGAAATAACACAATTGTGTATCATGCAATATCAAAACTATTTTTAAAGTTAAGTGCCAGTTAAAAAATATAAAAAATAATGTATAACGAATCATCATTCTTATTATATTCTTATTATTATTATTATTATTATATTATTTTACATTACATTTTTTATATTATATAGACACAAGTACATATTTAATTTTAAAAACAATTTTAAATTAGCGAGTTTTTTTTATATCAACTCAATCTTTTGTATGAGAGGCGCTTTTTTGACGTTATTTTTCTCTTTTTTTTTTTTAAAAAAAGCTAATTTTATACGAATTACAATAGTACAGATATCATAAAATTTTTTAGAAGCATTTACATAAAAATATGTTAAAGTAAAAAAAAACCTGTCAAAAAGCGATCACTGCGAGTATTATTAACGCTTACCATAATTATGCTGCTCTCTGATATAATTTAGAGACTGTTTAAATTATACACATATGAACTTAGTGTTGTAATATCTCCATTCATTTGGGCACGGAAAAGAAAACTAAAAATACTATTTTGATATAATTTAAATCTCAGATATCGATTGAAACTAGTTAAAACTGAATCGTCGCTAAGATATATACACTGGTCCAAAAAATTCAAGGATCACCTGTTCTATCCTCTCAAAATAGGCAAATTTCAAGATAGAGCAACTTCGTCAAAAATGATCGTAATTAGATTTTTAAAAGCATTTTACAGCTTGAAATAACCACTTTTCAAGTTGGTATTTTAGAAAACGATTCACTGACTTTCTTCGGAGTTGCATTGATACAAATGGAGATGTGACAAATCGCAAAATTTTTCCCTAATTTTGCAAAGTTCCATGGCCCGAAATAAAAATTGCACACAAACGCGATGTACAATTTTTGAAAGAATCTTTCTTTTTAATTTGCTTTTTTGTTGAGCGTCGTACAATTTTTTTTTTTTACCGAGTTATACAACATCGAAGCAAAAAAGGTCATTTTTTCTTCAACATTGAATAACTTGGTAAAAAAAAATTGTACGACGCTCAACAAAAAAGCAAATTAAAAAGAAAGATCTAATGAAAAATTGGGGGTTCCATTAAAAAATTCAAAGTGACCTTGTCCTGACCTTGACGACGCCACTCGGGGTCAAACCAATGTTATCATCTTATGTCCCCCTCGAAACCCTACAACTTTTGTCTGAAAAA
>NW_012081128.1:12003-25688 GCF_000956235.1 Wasmannia auropunctata
CGCGCGCGCGCGCGGTGTGTGTGTGTGTGTGTGTGTGTGTGTGTGTGTGTGTGTGTGTGTGTGAACTCCACTTATCTAGGCGGTTCGTGTAAAACAAGTAAATACTTATAAGTCATGTGCGTCTCCCTGCCTTCTACGCGAAATTCGTTGCGCGTATCTCTTGATTAACAAAAATAACGTGAAAAGTGAAGAAAATAAGGCGATGTGATGCAAATTAATTTTTATTTTTAACTATAAATTTGTTGGTTGCGTTTTGGCATGCAGACGCGAGAAAGAATCCATAATTTACTAAAATACACGTGCCTAGCCAGTAACCGCACATACTGTATTATGAACGAAAGTGAAAATTCCTAACTTTTATTGGGTGAATCGATAGTTTATAAACTTTTTCGATGTCGGAAAATAAATGTTAATAAAAAATACGCTAAAATAATTAGCTATAACGAAATAGCTAATAATAAACCGTGATACTGGAAAATTATGTTCATAAGAACATAAGAGTTAAGAAAGACAGACGTCTTTTAGAATATACAAAAATTGAATTCTTCAGAAAGGATGTATTGAATTCTTAAAGGAGGAAGCATAAAACGACTCAATTTCAGTTGATATAAAAGCACACGTGTCTTGCGCGTTTTGACGTTTTTTCCTGTACGCTTCAAAGTTTCATTCCAATCCAAAATAGACCTCTCGAAGATATTCTTTTCCTAATGTATAACGCGTTATACGCGTTATAATGTACCACTTATATAGCTCATGCATATATTGTGCACATATGCCCATTTAAATATTGAAATACATTTATTATTGAAGAGAAAACTCTTGCAAAGGGCGATCGTTTCATCATATAAAGGTAGCAACCTTCTTCTCTAAAAAAAAAAGAAAGCTTGCTTTTACGAGGTCAGAGAGACACATCTCTCCGAATCTCCCCGGTGAAATATAACCGTAAATATATTTACGATCATCTCTATAAGCCGGCAATTCCAGACCAGAATTCAATGACATTACCGATGCAATAACGCACCGAATAATACTTTATCGGCGTTTTAGCGAACGTTTTCCCTTCGAGACGTTCTCGCCCTCAATCCCCCGCGAAAACGAACGAATGAACTTAACGATGATTAGAATCGTGTTGAAGCTAGCGTTAGTGCCCGTCACCTATATGGCCGGGCAAATACGGCGATCCGGGGAAACCACGAAAGCGATCGGTCGATTTCTGGACAATTTGTAACTGTCCTAAACCGACATATTAATCCCCGGCATAAAACCCTGGACTCACAATTAACGATTAGTGGCGCGTAAAGATAAAATTTATTACCGCGCCAATGAGACACGTACGCGCGGCATCTCTGCGTCATCGCGCATCCTTCGTCGACGTTACGATGGGAATTAATAGAACGTATTCGGGCAACGAATTCGGCCTGTTGACCGACATGTATCAAAACATTACTACTTGCAAACGCGTATATGTCACGTATCCGTGTGCCGCACACACGCGCGCGTACGTGGAAACACATTATTTGATGTCGTATCCAAAACACGAATATTAGAGTGCCATTCGTGTCAGATCCGTCTGTTGGAACTCCATGACATTTCACGTGAACTTTTTGCAAGAACTTTTTCCAATTTAGAGCGAGAAGATTTCAAGAATGCGATTTAATTAAAAAGAAATAAAAATTTAAAAAACGCATTGTGTTAGATTGCCGCGATCTCGAAGACACACGCAAAATTCGCAAACATAAATTATACAGTTTGGAAACGTAATTTTTTTTATTTCATTTGTCACATCCGTAACACTTCAAGCAAAATACAATTTTACTGCAATATATATAGAATACATCGGACTTCGCGTAGAATTGTCTCGCGAGAATAATAGGCTCGCGAGATTTTTTTCTACGCGGGTCCAGAGTGTCCAAGACGGCGTGGCGACGGGAAAACTCGTTTGTGAGATGATGAAAGTGCGAAGATATTCATTTTTCAGATGCGCGTAATGTGGGTGGGAGACTTCAACGCCTGAAATATAATCGGGTGTCTTCAGTTGCACTCATTCGTCTATTTAGGACCTGCACAGTTCCCCCCCCCCCCCGTCGGCTATTGACGCTCCTTCGGATACTGATAAGTGTGCGATTCAAAGCGAGAATAAGGGTTATACCGACGCTTCGCGACGTAACTCGGAAACAATACGGTGGGGACTTCAGCAGAAATAGCAGAACAACGGAGGTCGCGGCTCTTGACATTATCGAGTTTGCTATAACTACCAAATGCACAATCTTATGCGTGATAAACTTCCTTACAAATAATATTATTTGGTTCGTTGCAATAATATACATATACATATATATAAAGAATTATTATTGTATAACATCGATAGAGATCGTTTGCTTTGAGAAATTGTATTAATTCTTAACCGCGATCGTTAAGCCAATTTTACTGTCAGCGCGGATATTTTAGAAAGCATGAGAAATGCATTGTTTTAGTTCCCAGATTTCCACGTGATAAATTCTCACACGACCGTAGGAAAGCATCCGTTTTACATCTGCATCGACTTGCGATATCTTCATGCGCATTGTCGGTAACGTAAATATACCACGTTTGCGCTTTCAACGCGGGAAATGAATCTCTTCTGTCACGAAAATGCGTTGTTTAATCATTCCAGAATTTTCACGTCTAGTTTCACGTATTTTCGACACGACTGTGACATTAGCAGGATACATTTCAATAAGTCACGCGCGATTTAATTAACTCGACACGCAGGCCAAAATTAATTACTTGACGCTTGATACGCGACGGACTAATTAAACGTAATTTATATTATTTGTACTAATTAGAGATATCTAAATTATCAAGCTGTCGCGGGATTAAGTTTCATCAATAAAGCCAGTACAAGAGCGCGATAGATCCGGTCTTCTTGATCGCGTTTAAAGTACATTAATTAATCCCAACTTTGCCTCTACATGTATATCAAAATATTATATCTTTATCTTCCTACAGCTTTATTAAAGATCTAATGAAAATAAATTGTTTATTATATATATTTAACACAAGCGACGAAAAAATTGAGAGACCAACTCGCTGGTCTACTGATGGCGAAGCCATGTGGATTAATAATAACTAATTTTTCATTATTATGGTCGCGGGTGGTCGCGGTCTTGCAGAAAATGCTGGATTATAATTTTTGTGTAAATAAGATGTAGCATAATCATAATCACAAGCATAAATATAAAATATGTAAGATCTAAGGAATAAATATTGATTGTAAATAAAAGATATTATATATTATATTAAAACAGAATTAAATCTCAATATTGTCCCATCTTTATTATGCAATTTTTATTTTTTATTTTTATACATACATACACATATAAGCGCGCTTGTGTCCACAACTTAATAATAAAGATGTTTCAAGAAATAAAAAAATAAATTAATAGAACTAATTTTTTCAAACAATACTGAAACTTCACGCAAATATAAAGAAATATTAGTACATACATTTCAATTTTTAAATACAATCAATAATGCAAAAGAGAAAGGGAGAGAAGAAGAGAGAGAGAGAGAGAGAGAGAGAGAGAATTATGGAAATGATTAAATATATTATAACCGAAAGCTATATAACGCGCCATGAGCGAATGATTGGAATAACGTCAGTAGTAAAAAGGTAAATAAATGCTTCGCTTTTGTCGGAGATCGAAGAGAAATGCAGACGTCTAATAAAATTTATTTTTTTATGATAATTATTTCTACAGTAGGTATAATTAGTAAAAATTTGGATTTATTTAAATCTACAAAATATGCTATTTTCTTTTTAAATTTTTATTCTACGATATTGTATGTAATTTTCTTCGTGCAATAAATTAATTTTAATGCAAATAATCGACAAAATATTGGTTGAAAACGGCAACTTTAAAGATATCATAAAATCAACACTTAATCTTTGTGCATGGTATAAATAGAATTTGCAGAAATTTCACAAAATAGAATTTCTATCCTTCGAAATCAAGATTTAATTGAAATTTTTTTTATTTCTTTCCACGTTCTTTTATTTTCAAAATGCTACTAAGTAGCTATTTGTTGGCTAAGAATTTAAACGTCAGACAAATCACGTAGTTTTGTCTCACCTTCATCAGCGAATTTCTCTATATTGTTATTATAACTTCAAATTATGAGAAATAATATATTTATTTATTTTATTTAACGTTTTGATTTACAAGAACATTATTCACGGCGCCCATTGGAGCAAACAACTGGATGAACGAATTAATACACATTCAGGGAATTCGTTGACGCTCGAAACGAGAGCTAATCGAGAGAGCAATCGCGGAAATGAAGCACCGACAAAGTTGCGCGACAATGTGTCTCCGTCTAAACAGAGGATCGTCGTAAGTCGTAGCCGATTGAATTAACGAAGCGCGATTATTAGCAGGTAATGGAAACGTCGTCTGAGAAGTTAATAATTCCACAGTAAGTGGGACGAGGCGCACGTTCGTAGTTCGCTGTTAAAACGATACACTGTCGCAATCAACTCGCCGCGCGAGTTTCTTCGATCCCTCGAAGGCGCGCAAACTGTTTTCCCAGCGAATGTAACTTCGTGAAATTCAGTGAGGATTCGCGAGCAAGCTGCGCATAGAGCGTCCTGGTCAATCGAGCATGAAAAATCCGTGATTAATTAACGCAACGTTACAAAATGTACAGCTGGAAGAATTTATTACAGAAGCAAATTATTACAGAATTTGCTCCGAATTAAACGTATTTAACACCGTTTTCCTAATTACGAGAAATTAAGTGGCGCTTATCACATTACTCAAAGAATTGTTGGAGCTTGATAATATTAGCATATAAAGACAGGAGAGATAATAATATTTACGAGATAATAATTAAAACGCCGCGCCAAAGCAGGAGGAAATAAAAATAAATTGCCAAATAATGCAAAATGTAAATAATGCCGAAACATTGTAGATGGAAATAACTTTATCAAGGGTATAGTTAAATGGATAAATTATGCTATTTGCAAATTGGAAGTGAAATAGTTTTGCATACTCATGTCTAAAAAATATCTTCGTCTAGATAACCTTTAAAAAACTTACATAATATAATTCTCGGACATGTCTTGTTCTATGAAGAGAAGACAAGAGGTTTATATAGTCTTCACAAATTGAAGGCAAAATTTGTGAAATTATTTTAAGGAAAGGAAAAAAGATACAGTTCGCCGTTTAGATGCTGTTTACTACTATGTTTAAGATAACAAAGTTAATTTGTAAAGTAACAGCGTTAATTTTACCCTAAAATTCAAGTTTTATATTTGTGTTATTACCGTTTTAATGCGATCATTACATTTTTCTGATATCGTATTAAAACGGTAATAACACAAATATAAAACTTTAAAAATATCATTACATTTTTCTGGTATCTATTTTAATTTCAATTTGTAGGGCAAAGTGTCCTGAAAACCAGAAAATAGATTGCTTCCTAAGAAGTTATGGAATTGTGGGAAAACTCGAAATTTTCGAGCATGTCTTCAATAACAGAAAACTTTTATATTTTTAATAAGTTTTGTATTACGAAAACGGAAAATCATGTTTACATTTATTTGTTTCTCTAAAATAAATTTGCAAAGTTTGCCTTCAGTTCAGCCATGCAAATGTCGTGTCCCCTCTTAAATTCTCTAACGGAACAAATTAATGTACTTTCACACACTTACAATTAAGACAGTAATGTAAAATTTAATATCATTTACTTTCATCCTTAAGTAAACTTTTATCCTTAAATATATTACACTGCATCGCTGAACGCTAATTGTATAATATTATACGCTAAAGAAAAACGTATTCGTACTGAGAAAGAGGAAACTTTTAATAACAGTATTAACGGGATAAGGAATCAACAAATCGAATCGTTCTCAACCGACTTTTTTTCTCTTCATAATATTTTGCTCGTCACCTGAGAACAACCCTCCTTCGTCGTAAAAATATGCATCGTAAAAATACCTAGTAATACGACAAAATAAATAAATACATCGAATGTAAAAAAACAAATGTGAAAGGAATTGTAACGAGTAATAGCTCGTGTGTTCGATTCGAAACGTATTCGAAACATATTAAGTTTCAGCGGATATGAAATCGCGCCACGATTATATTTTGACAGATTTCAATAATTCAGATTCGTCATGGTTAGATATGATGAGACGTATCGATTTTTTTTAAGTAAAATGTGACTCACAACAATGCTCAAGATATTCTACCACGAACGATGTACAACATCATCTAGATTACTAGGATTAATCTTTGCAGTAACCGAGGTAAGTTAGCAGAGGTAAATGGCCTAGAGTGCGGTCACATAGGATGATCGTAAAATTTACAAATTACCAATCTCCGTACGTCAAAGTGTCGCATTGTGATCCCGTAAGCGTAACATTTCGCCCAAGTTAAACTGTCGTGTGTGGCTCCTCTTCGAGCGTGCGATTCGTAATCAAAGAAGGTTCGAGACATGCGTAAAACTGTATGTACTGGACGCGAGTATCCTAAAAAGTATGTTCCTGATTTCGCTGCCGCGACGAGAAATGCGATAGAAAATATCGTAATGAGGACATTTGAGAAGTGACCAAGAGAAAAATAAAGGTTATCGGATACAGAGAGAAAAAGAGAAAAAGCCAGAAGCAGTAGTCAGAACAGACGCAGCACATAAGAAAATGCCGAACTCGCCGGTGTTCTCTTGAATTCGAATTGGTGTCGTAATGTAACACAATTACTAGAACGAAAAACAATGGTTTCCTCTTTCCGAATGTAGGCGAGAAGGAGAAAAATTGTAATAGGAAGTTACATTTGACGGATTTCCTGCACAATCACTCTTTCTCTCCAAGTTTTTCTTTTTTTTTAAATTCAAAGAAACAATTTTATGTTATTTGAACGTTTTCATGAACGACATATTGGAGTCCAGCTTTTCTATAGTCGTGCCGCGTTACGAGTCAGGTTCTCTTTTATTTTATACTCGATCCTAGCGAAAGCCTGATCGTATCTCAATCTAGCAGCTTTTCGCAAAATACAATTTTTTTTACTTTCTTTTCATTAATAATTCGATTTCTGCAATGTTTACAGAATGTATGAGTCCGAATTGAAAAATAAAAAGAATAAAAATAATAACCACGAATAACAATATCTTTTTGGATATCGTAGTCTCTGTTCACGCATTTGCGCAGTTTTCTCGATGCACGTAATGCTTATTTGAGTAATAGAATGTTCAACAAAATTTCATTCCCTCTTTCTCTCTCTCTCTCTCTCTCTCTCTGTTCGAAAGATTACGAAAGTACAATATTTTAGAATCATATCCAATAAAAAAAAAGGAAAATTTTCGTTTCTAAAATTAAAGATATTTTTAAAAATATATATCTTTATACGTTACATTTTTTTTAAATATTCGTTTAAAATTTTTTATCTTACGTTCACATTTGCTCTTTCCGAGTAAAATCTTTACTTTCCAATTTTCCATATATATTTGTACTACTATTTATAAAAGATAAATCATGTTATTATTAATAAAATAAGTATACTTTGCATATTATAAATAAGAATATTAATGTAATACTTTATTATACTTAATAAATACTTTATTATTATTAAGAATATAAATATAATACTGTATTATTATTAAGCATACTTTACGTCACGTCTAAAAAGATTTTAATTGCAATATAAGAAGAAGTAAGAATAATGAAAAGATAAGTGTCTAATACAAGCTTCCGATATTTCGTATTTTATGCGATTTCCCTTTCAATGAATGCATTAAATAAACTCGTTATTATAATCAGTCAATCTGAGTACTGTTAGTTTTTATAATTACATCGAACAAATTTAATTTCTCGCTTGTATAACTATAAAACTTTCTGTTTTTACGTATATGTATTATATGAAAACGGTCATTAATGTGCTTTTCAAATGTTCCCAAAGAAATATAAAGAAGGGATACAGATAAGGGCAGAAAGGATTTTAGAAAATAACGGAGCGAATTAAGTCTAACACAGTCTTAATAGCCCAGGAAACAGAAACTGACGTTATTTGTCATCATTTTAACGTCAGCTTGTTTTCTGTGGGAGAGTATTATTTCAAATAAACACAGTCCGAAGGCAGTAAGTTAACAAGAGCGTGTACAAAATACAAAATAACTCTCAATTGTTTAAAATTGAACAAGAGAACGCAAGATCTTTCTTTTCGTATCGAGTGATCGCTGAATTTTACGACTTTGAGCGTTTATTTTACGATCCCGATTTTGTACGTTATATACTCTAAAACTCTCGAGAACTTTCAATATTTTAACTATTTAAAACATTTTGAGAAAAGCTGCTACGTTTGTCCGATATGAGAAATAGATTTTTGCGTAAAATGAAAATTAGATATCATTTCTCTATTATTGAAATCAACATTCTAAGAATATTGAAGACAAAGATAAAAATAGACGAATTTTGAACAGGAAAAAATTGTTTTACACAAGTGGGAAGACAACGCGACGCGCGATTTGCGCGATTTGCGCGATTTCGAACATCCGGCTGGTCATCGGAAAATTCGGTACGGATTAAATTTAGAATGATTAATGCATCTTTACTCACCGGATAATCGTCGTTTTTGGGCGAATAATCGGGATAATCGATGTTAGCGATATCGTCGCCCGTGATGCTCCTCTTCCCGA
The DNA here is from genome assembly GCF_000956235.1 of Wasmannia auropunctata. NCBI lineage: Eukaryota > Metazoa > Arthropoda > Insecta > Hymenoptera > Formicidae > Wasmannia > Wasmannia auropunctata. Next base: position 20,674 of record NW_012081128.1, read on the forward strand.
CGGCACATCCAAAACTACCGGTGATTATCGGTACCACAGCTACCACGAACAACGGAACGAAGCTGATGCCCATATTAACGGCGTGCGATCTTGAATCCTATCGCCGGATGTTATGTTGAGGCCACCACGGCTTACGACATGCGGCGATAGGTTCCAGGAGGGATCGAGAATCGGCTCGCGACGATATCCGATCACGCGAAAATTAAGTGTCCCTTAAACCGAGGACCAGTCTCCTGATACTGATGCCGGAAGATGAGGATGTCTCTCTGATGTTTCTGCGAAACGTCTGCTCGATCTCGGTCGATCGGGCGCGACGTGGCGTACTTCGAGGTGGCGCCGATCCCTCGACTCGGAGCTGGGAGCACCGACCGCCACTAGGGGTGTCGGGACTTCGGCGAAGCTGACGTACGTCGGGGGATGCAATGTGACGCTGGCGGTAGACAGCCACGCTCCTATATACTTCTACACGCTTGGACGACATCACGCAGGCGCCGGTAACTTCCCCGGCGCGCGTAAGAAGCGGAAGAGAAGATGCGCGCGAGAAGACCGACCGCGTGTCTACTTGAAGGGTGTCCTTTCCACTGTTGCTTCTCCGCGCGAGTACGTCAAGTTGGGCGGCAAGGTGGAATGGGGGAGGGGGGAAGGGGGACAAAAGTCGGGGGTAAAAGTAACTCAGTTACTTTTACTTATTTTCTTCAATAAAAGATAATTATAACTAGTGTCTTTTCTGAAAAAACATGTACTTGTGTGAGGTTAATGAAGAAACAGAAATCGCGCGAGTAGCACAAGTTCTTCTTCACTTACTCTAGCTCATAACGAATGATAATTAAAAGTTTTCTTTTTCTTTGTGAGTTGCTTTGAAAGAGCGGCTTACACAAGATAATGAGGAGACAAGTCGAATACGGATCGTTACTTGCTTATCTTTTCTAATTCTAAACTGCAACATTCCGAATGTGTTCACTGCGCACTTTCGCAGAACTGGCAATTTGTGTAAAATGTTCTTACTTTTGATTAGAAAGTAATAAAACGCCTTGCGCAATAAAAAATTAATTATGTTATTATTATGTTTGTAAATTAAAGAATGACGTGAGGTATCAACTCAGATATCGAAACCGTCTTGCGATATTTAAATACTACCGTAATTTGATCTCTGAAAATAGCATCTGTTTTATACAACAAATTATAACAAGAAACGCAGAATCTCTTTCGTTGATTTTACGAAAGATTAGGTCTTCGGGATTAAGATCAAAAATTTATATACATACATATATATATATATATATATATATATATCAAGAGAAGAATTTAACAATCGCAGAATTAATAAATTGATATTGTCTTCTTTTCTTAAGAAGCGCCTGTTATAACATACTTTGTAATTGACATGCATAAGTATTGAGTTACATGGATAGGTTTACAATAAAGAGGTAAGTTGAATAATAAATTATCAACTTATTCTTCTAATGTCATCAAAAAGTGATTATAATTTTTTTCTCTTAAAAATAATGAAAAATCAAATTTAAAATTGAAAATAATATAGGAAGAAAATTAAAATTATTAGATTTTTCCTGAAAAAAATTAAGTAATAAATCCTCCAAAGGCTATTGTTCTATCGAGAAAAATAAAACTTTTATTGCAAAAATAAAATTTGTTTTATCTTTGTTTCGTCCCCTCAAATGAATCTTTATCCTGATCTTAATCCTGAAGACCTTAATCTTTCGTAATAAAATCAACGAAAAAATTTCGTAGATTCCACGTTTCTCGTTAGAATTTGTTATATAAAAGATCCTATTTCCAGAGCTCAAATTAAGAAAGTATGTAAATATCGAATCGCAAGACGGTTTCCGATATCTGATTTGATGCCTCACGTGAGTCTCTTTAATTTAGAGTTCGCATTTCATACAGATACGTATGGATTCCTGACGGTTTAACAGCTGAATGTAAAGGCGTCGGCCTGGAAACAAAGTCGATGATTGAGTGGAAAAGATAACTCTAGAGATGAAAGTTCTTTTCTATCTCTAATGTTATAATTTTTTTTATTTTTTGTAGAATTATAGATTTTATAAAATGATTTGTAACTGATAAATTAAAACACATTTTCAGCGCAGTTGTATTAAAATTAATAAACCAAAAAACATTCGAATGAGAATAAGCAATATAACATTTTATTAGCTAGTTTGAATAATTTTTAAAGAAATTTTTTTATATCTACAATATATTTGTTTATAATTACAATTAATACAATTAATTTTTCCGTAAAAACAAGTAACTATTGCATCTAACTAAGACGGTTTACAATTATTTATAGACAAAAAGAATTGATTTCAAATTATTAAAAAAAATCAACTGTAAATTAAAGAGTGAATTGATTGTGAGACATTGCGAATATCTGACATATGCGAAAGAAATCAAGGAATATGATTCTCCAGAGAGGCTGCAAAGAGAGTTTTCTACCGCCGCGCCGTAACAAAGTTCGTGGCGCGTATCCGTCTCTCATTAACGAGACGGACGTGGCGATGCGACGCGTCGCTCGCAATTATCCACAAAATGGCCGAGTCATATCGACCGCCGTCTGTCTTTCAGCAGAGTTATAACTGTGAATGAGAGTTATTGCCTGTAGACGTGAGTAAGAATTTGAAAGCACGACGGCAAAGGTGAAACCATAAAGAGGTTGAAGGCTGATCATTTTTTAGAAATGCCAATGCTGTACCGTGGCGTCACGACGTCAGCCTTCTCGACCTCTTCTTCCTCTTTCTCCTCCTCCTCCTAGTTCTTTCTTCTCCTCTTCTCTCTTTCCTCTTCTCACCGAAATTACGTACGAATTGATGATTTTTCCTCGTCAGATCTATCCTTGCCGGACGCACGCTCAGCATCCCTCCGGGAAAATACAAAAAGTCAAAGTCGTTTTATCCATTAAGCATTTGTAATCTACAAAAGAAGAATTATGAGAAACTACTGCAGTGTCATCTTTGTAATCTTCTTTTTACGATGATGTAATTTAATTACGTTAACTGTTTTGGGAACATCAGCTCCACTTCTTATCAATTGTCTTCGCAATAATTAAAGAGAAGAACAGACTCGCATAACACATAAAATTGTAAATTATTATACGCTAAACGCTATTTTCCTATGTATTTTTCCTAATATAAATAAAGTTCTCCTAAAATGTGTATATAGAGTCAAATTAAATGTTATCAATAATTGAAGATTGGCGTATCCAATATAAAATACATGATATACATGAGCATATATGTATATGTCTGAATGTTTGAATTTCAAAGTCCAAAGTCTACGCCTGTTGCAAAATGTCTCAGTATCCACGTTTCTTCTTTCGGAAGTGATGAAGCTGTTGAAAAATTGTGAATGTGACAGATGTTTCGCGGCGAAAAGAATCGATTTAATTAAAAGGCTGCTAGTGTCACATACGTCCAATAATTAACGACTAATAACTTTCGACTTGCCGCCCCTTACATGATGAACGGTCGCTTGTTCGAAGTTAACGTCAAAGCTTCGAATATTTAAAGTGAACAAAAAGTAACAGCTGTATTTCAAAGACAAAGGGCAACCTGAAGATATTAATCGATTTCGATGAAATTTTACCCAGATCATATTGAGGTCCATAGATAACTTTTGGAGGGTATTACTAATTGATTTAAAAAAAAAATGTTTTTCGGTCCACCCTAATATATATATATATATATATATATATAGGTACATATATATATATATACACACACTGTCCAAGTTACATTGAAAAAAGTATTACCCTATCTTTAATAAGAATACATTTAAGATATTTTTACAATCTCTCTCTCTCTCTCTCTCTCTCTTTCTCTCTCTCTTTTGCTCGCTAATTCTCTAATGAAATGATATCTTTATTGAAATTATGAAAATTTTTAAAATTCCAATACTACTATGAATGTTAAACTGCTCATTACATGATTAGCGGCCATACGATTAATTAGCTAATTATAGCAGAATATAATTTGAATTTCATTCACCTATGCGTAAGTGATACGAGTTTTGCTTTGAAATTCATTGCCCGACCATGGCGTGATCATTGAACTATTATCAAAAAGTAAGCAACAAACATTGTTATTTGTTATAACAATCTTATAATTTGTAATTTCGAATGCTTTTATCACCACGTGTGATACGACACGTATGTTATTTTCTATTATGAAATAATCGATATGATCCGTGTCTTTAAGTTTCACACAGTATTATACGAGTTATCCATTACTTCAAAGTCTACTTAATTTTTATTGAGTTGATATCGAAGAATAATATTGATACATTATCTGAAGTAATTTATAAATCAAATTTTAACGATAATGTAAATTTGGCTGTGCATAACTAATTTTAATCTTTTAATTTTAATTTGTTTTGTTAAATAAAGACTTTTTTTTAAGTAAAGGTATATCTGTTTATTTATGGATTTTTACAGCCAAAATATATAACTTTTTATTTGTTACTTTGACAAGTTTTCTACGCAAAACGTACATTTATATGTTATTTGTTAACATATAATTATTTCGTTTAAAATGCGTAAAACAGTCTCTTACGACAAAGAAAGGCAAATCAAATATTGAATGAACTACATCGAGGGTAAATACAGATCTAAATCAGCCTCAGTGTATTCTGCCTCTGCATCTATCTCTTACTATTCTCAATTTTCTCTTTTTATTCGGTGGAATAAGCAGAGTAATTTTTTCTCTGAGTACCGTACTTAATTCCCGATATTTATTATTCCATTACAGTATAAATGGAAAACATTAATGGAAGATACAAGTAGACTCCCGGTTGATTCGCTAGTAATGCACATTGTGCGTAGATATACTTAAATGCAAATTAATTTGAATTAATCATTCTTCTTCAAATAGTTATCCTTATAGCTATATTGGTTTAAATCATTATTATCGTTCTCATCCCACTCGTAAAAAGATAATCGATAAAGTATATTCGTCGAATATTATATACATATGTATATATATATAAGATCGGAAGAGCACACG
>NW_012081128.1:25989-38200 GCF_000956235.1 Wasmannia auropunctata
TATATATATATATATATATATATATTTATATTTATATTTATATATAATAAATTTAATATTAAACTTATAATCTCTGAATTTTTAATTTTTGTATAAGGTCATATTAATTCGTTTAATCTAATTTAGTCGATACATACATTTATTTCTATTACATTTTTACTTAAATATATTTTTTTATATAGTCTAAAAGTTATTCAAGTTTGACTTTCCTGAGTAATTTTCAGATGTTTAATGCCAAATGGAGTTAAATTTTTAGCAAAAATAAATACAGTTTTCTAAGAATAGTAATGTATTTGATTTAAAGTTTTATTTTAATTGCGTGGAAATTGAAAAAATGCATCACTATTTCAGTCTTATTTCAGTCTCTATTATATTACAATAAAAATGTGTCGATGAAGAATCTGCGCGGATTCCATTGGTGAGAGTAGGAAATTTGAAAAAGTTTCATGTTAAAAATTTCATGTTAAAATGATGAAAAAAGGCATCTCTTTTCGGGTAAGGTAAAATACGCTCGGATATTTTTAAAAATACAATTATGTTTATAATGTTCTCTCCCTCTACAAGGGATTATACATGTGTGTAAATCGCGCGCCTGGAATATATTTTCAAAACGTTTATATCTATAAACAATACTATCTTGCGACACATTGTATTAAATAATAATAATAATAGTAATAAAAATGACTGAAATGACGACATTTTAATATTTGACGTATATCAAATATTACAAATGTTCTATAATCTATATCTACAAAAGGAAAAAATTTTAAAGTCATTTTGCGGCTCAATCATCATTTGCGACAGTATATATTAGAATGGTACTGACTTTACTAATATCATATGTTCTCGCCTCCGTCTATTTGGAAAGGTTTAAAGCCAAAGGTCATTATTTTTCACAATTCTGCACATTTAGCATGTCGCGATATTCGCGCGCGACAAATAAAACACGGTATGGTCGCCGCATTTAGCGATAAATATGTGACGAGCATACCGGAGACTTTGCCGATGCAGTTTCCCGGATTTCACGGATTGTGCGCGCACATACATATACATATATGTATTGATGTATAAACACATGCACACACTGACATTTCACTTCATTTTAATACGTACCGTATATATATCCTATACGACCTAAACCCTCCGATTGGAGCCGAGCGCGCGCGAACTCCACGCGGTGTTTTCCGTGGAGCGTGCGAAAACATCCTCCGTGTGACGTCGCGGTCGTCGGGAAGTCGGCGGGTGTCCAACTCTCGCAACCCGTCGTATTTAATGGGGGCTCAGAAACGACTGGAGCTCGTAGCCGAAGCAGTAAACTGTCCTAAAGGTTTCCCTAGTAGCACTTAACCACCCGCTGACCCGCATTTCTTTTCCCTTTCTATATCGCAGCGACGGGATAAGCGGCGACGGCAAACTCGACGCGAACCCCCGACCGGCTTCCGCTCGATGCCCGACGCGAGAGAAGAGAATGTCGAGCAATCCCGTTCTTTCCCGCGGAAACGCGTTTTTCATATCGGCAATTATCAGAGTTGGATAAGTTAATATTTTTTTTAACTAAGTTAAGTTAAAGTTAACAGTCGAAAAATTTAACTTAGTTAAGATACAAGTAATTAGTCCACAATAAAATTAATTGAGTAAAAAGTTAAGTTAATAAAAAAAAGATAATTGAAAAGTTAAAGTTAAATTTTTTCATTTTATAATTTTAGGGTTTTTTGAATAAAGTTTCTAAATAAGTATATATTTGTTATATTTATTTCTGTCGAGCTGCGAAAAGAGGACCGATTTCGAAGGACTTCTTCCAACGTGATTTAATGCACAGAAAGTAAGCCGCGAATAGTGATTCCTTCCCGTGGTCAGACTATATTTATTATATTATTACAATTGCCTTGATGTGTGTTTTCAAATTTGAGTTTAAAGACACTAACTTAGACATGTATTTTATTTTGGATTTACAAGAAGCACTAACAATGCAACTTCAAGAAAGTTAGATCAAAAGTTAATAGTTACCGATAAATTAAATGTAACTAAATTAAGTTAAAAGTTAAGAGCCTAAAATGTAACTAAGTTAAGTTAAAATTATTTACTTTTTAACTTTTTAATTTAACTTCTATCTTTTTAACTAGCCACTACCCAACCCTGGCAATTATCGATCCCGACGAGGCCTAGCGCGAATATCGCGAATCTCGATAATTAACGATAGTAAAGCGGAAGTGTCAGATAACCGTACGTTTATATGAAATTCCGAAATCACGTCGAAAATAAACGCTTTCACGTTACAACGCTTTACAGAATTATTCATTAATTTGAAACTTCTTTTTTCGTTTAACGGTTATTAGACTTTTGTCCTTCGAACGTATTAGCAAAAAAATTCCTGAGAATTGATGACAGAGAGAGATTGTGCATATATGACGGATGTATGTACGTGTGTGTGGCTTGCGCATAAAATACTTACTCAGAAGCGTCAGAAATATATGCGTCACACCGCGTCCCTTTTTTTTATCGCTTTAATCGCCGCAACGGTCCGATATAGGATATAGTCGAACGCCCACGAATTCATTCTCGGATTGACGTCCCTTCTGCATTTTGTCGATACCTTTTATTGAAGAGGAGGAAAGAGGCAGATCGGCTTATATGAAATATATGTATAGTATTGGTCAGTCGTTTCCTACGTTCTCCACGAAGGCTTTTATAATTGCATTATTAAAATCGCTAATAATATACGTCGCGATTGGGTGAAGAGAATATAGCTCAATGATGGTAACATAGTGAAATAATAAGTGTCACTTAAGCCCGTATCAGACTAAAGATTGAGATTGAGATTGGAATGGAATTTGACCAATCAAAACAAAGTTCACTAAATTTGAGATTGATTTTCTTTCTTCTAATTGGTTAAATTCCAATTCAATTTCAATTTCAATCTTTAGTCTGATACGGGCTTTACTCTCAGAAATTCCTATTTTGTCGCTAGATTGTAGAAAACTAATTCAAGCCGATGACTTCGCGGAACTAAAGCCGATATTCATAAGTCCGTTTTTATTGCAACACTGCACAGTGGGCCAGGGGAGCTCGAAAAGGTGGCCAAAAATCAACATGCAAATTCGCACTTTATTATCACGGTATTATCTTAAAATAGATGAGTTAAAGTAGCTGTGGAGAAATTTTTTTGCAAGTGGGTGGATATCTGTTCCTATAGAAGCATTATAAAAATAGAAATGTTATTCGAATCCTAACATAATTATAATTTTTAAAAAATTGAGCTTATAATGTAGCTTATAAGTTTTTCTTCCATGTAATATCAATATTACTAGTATTTGAATTAAAAAAAGTAACAACGATATACATTAACTTAACTTGAGTATTGTGACACCATTTTTATTCTTTTCAATTTTGTACAAGTTGCTGTTTCCGAGTTCCCCGAAGTTCCACCTTCTAATAAAAAGTTTAAAGTTTTAAAATCTTCATTGTAATGTCTACTTTGAGCCTATTATGCGATATTTTGCGAATACTGTAATTTCCACGCAAAAACGCAATTAAGTTCCAATCGCTCGAATTAACTATGATTTCACGATTGTACGCGTGTACGTATTGATTTTATCATTTGAGCTGCGTTTTTCTATCGAGAGAAGAGTGCTTTAATTTCCATTATTCATCCTGTTTGATTTTATAAAAGAATTTATATAAGGCTTGGACATGTTCGGGCATGATCACAGGACGTGCGTGCATGGAGTATCTGGTGCGCGAATAAGTCATTTTTTATTTTAAACTTTTGGTGTAAGATTCGTTATCAATGGCATCAAAAACCTTTTAAATACCAATTTCAAAAAAATTCAACGATATTTTGAATTTTGGCCACCTTTTCAAGCTCCCTGGCTCACTGTGCACTGTCTTAAGATGCTAATACGGTTCTTTTGGTTAATCTACGATATCTTAAGACTGTACTTGAGACAGTTTTAAATATAAGAACGGATTATAAATACCGGCCTAAGATAGCACAAAATACGTGTTAAAATTTGCGCAGCTTGCAGAAAATCGAGCGCGATGAAAAACAGGAAAAGGAGAAGAAAACCTTAAAGTGCTTAGACAACGATTTTACAATTAGTCGAACTTTTAATGTTTGATATCGCAGAATAAGAATTCTATTTATAATTAAATAAATCTTGTTTTGCACTATTGCTTGACAATCAACAGAAGAAATTTTTACAAAAAAGTAAAAATATGTATTGAATTAGGTTCTGATTGTAAGACAGTATAATCAGAAAACAAAGAAAGTGATGAAAACTAGCTAACACGTGAATTTCGATGCTATACGAAAATATACAATTATAGTAATATTTCAATTTAATATATTCATCACTTTAGTTACATTAAGCGTTTTGTCTTCAAATTAGGACTTGTTTCTTTATCTTCCAATAATATAAATTATATAAATTTTTGTATCGGCGATTATTGAGGGGCGTATATAGAAGCATATATAAGAAAAAGAGAAGAAGAAGAACAACTATCTTATTATATAGCGGAAAAAGAGATAAAGTACAGGGGAGAAGATATTTAAAGAACATTAGAAGAAAAGGAAATGTTCGACTCGTTGATAAGAAGTTTTGTTTGGAGTAGAAATATGCAATGGGGATGACAGAACGAAAATAGATTGGATAGGACAAAGAGAAAATACCTAGGCAAAGTGGATCCTAAATTTAGGTAGAAAAATATCTACTAAATTATATATTGTTGGAAAAAACGAAGACAGTAGAAATAAAATACAGGCGATCAGAAAAGCAGCAAAGTATGAAGTAAAGCTTTGCAAAATAAAGAAGACAATAGTAAAGAAGTATATAAAGGATTTAGAGAAAGAGCGATCAATAAAGAGGAGAGAAGAGAGATTGGAAAGCGTATAGGAATAAAAAACGAGTAGTTGGAAATGAAAGAGAGACAGGAAATCAAGAAATAGCAGAGAATTTTTAAGAAAATGGTGAGAAGCGACAAAGAAAAAAGATAGTGAAAGATAAATAAATCTAAATATAATAGAGTAATTACAAGAATATAATGACAACAATATAACTAAGAATCAAAATATTTGGAAAGGAGGAAGAAAGGGCAGGGATTTGATAGCTAAGTGGAAACAAGACAAAAGGAGTTGAAGGGTATTAGACAGAGAGAATTAAAAGGATCGAAGTTGCAGAATATGTAAAAATAAAAATGTAAAAAATTAGAGGACACGTGTATATTGAGGAAATGCGAAGCAACGAAAAGCGAAATATTAAAAGAATTTGTAGAAGAAGAAAAGGGTTCAGAATTAATAAAAGAGATGGAGAAATTAAGAAAAAGAGCTGAAGAGGAAAATAGAATCGGTCAATAGGGATAGAGCGAATTAATTTTTTAATTTGGATTTTGATTGCATTTTTTTCTTTACTTATATTGTTAGAAGCAATCAGGGATTGAAAGTAACCCGTTATTTGTAACGCCATTACCGTTACAGTTACTTTTTTTTGGATTTTTGGAGTTACTTTTTAACGGATTAATAACGGCGTTATTCTATTTTTTTGGTAACTGTAACGGTAATGTAGTTACATTTTTTCGGTAACGAATTATACAGTTACTTTTATCGTTACTTTTTGTATTTATGACAAAATTTTCGTATGTACAATCTTCAGTCTTTAACTAGCATTCATATAATTTATTCTTATTTTAAGACTGTTTTAAATAATATCTTAAATAATATCTTAAATAATATCTTAAAATATTAATATAGCTCTGTGATTGGTTTATGATATCTTAACATAATGCCATAAGTCAATCAATATCACAAATTAAATTGACAGGTAATTTAATAAAGATATTTACGTTATAAGCATCTTAAAATACTTTGAAAATTTATTATATTATAAAAAAATGTTAGCTGAATTGCATTTCAAGATCTAAAATTTAATTGGTGTGTAGTTTTTAGAATTGGATATGTATATTGGATTGTATTATATATAAATTCACTTTGAAATATTAAGCATATAACGCTGGAAGTTTTAACTATCTAGCTCATAATCTAGCTCATATTGAAAAGGTTTTCCTTTTTCTAGTTGTATTTTTATATATCAGTTTAGTGTCATTGTTGTATTGCTTTTATTAATATTAAAATATAAAATTGCATCTTAAATTTTTAGACAGATCTTATTTCAGCATTAAAAAAGTAACGAACATTACTTTTGAAGTAACGGTAACAATAACGAATTATTTTTAAAAATCAGTAACTAGTAATGGTAACTAGTTATTTTTTTAACTCGGTAACGAGTAACGATAACTAGTTACTTTTAAAAAAGTAACTTTCCATTCCCTGGAAACAACGATTACTTTTTGTTTAGTTAAGAATTTCAGATTTTCTGAGATGTTTAATTTAATTTAGTTAAGTTTTATTCTTATGTATATATGTGATAATTTAGTTTTGTTCTTTTAATAGTGCAATTTAATTTTATCTTTGAGATAAAACTATATAGTTAAGTTGGATTTAAAGTTATCCTGTTTTTTAAGTTTTAATTGTTTTGGTAGTTAATTTTAATCTTAATTTTCGGAACATTTCTAGTCAAATTAAGTTTGTGTTATCATGTTATGTTATATGATGTAAAAAAATATGTGTATGTAAGGTACAATATGTATGTACATGTAAGAGAAACGCAAAGTGTATAATTGGAAACCATCCTAAATTGCGAGACAAGCTCTTGGTGAAAAAATTCTCATATCGTACATATTTTTAAAAATGTTATTTTAAGTCATATTTAATTAAATATTTTAAGTTTGTGAAGATTTTTTAAAAAATATAATACCTTCTCTTAAATTTTTCCAGATTTTATAAGTTTTCTACAAAAATTATAGAATGAGAAATCTTAAAAATTTTAGAATATTTCAGAATATACACATATACGAAAGATTCTGGAAAGACGTAGATTTTCTTATAATTAGTATTTCTGAAAAGTATTCGAATTTATATTTAAAAAATCTGAAAATTCCTAAAGTTATAAAATCTACAAAAATTCAAAGAAAATTTTCACATTATAAATAAATAAATAATAATTGATTAAGGTTAATAAAGGACGTATGAAAAAATATGAATATATTTTATAAATACACACATTATCTATTTCGAAGAATCTATATCTATTCTCTAGCAAAATAGCCGTTTCTGCAATTCCTGATGCACTTTGTGCACGTTCTGCATGAAATCCTTTAAGAATTGTTTTTAACGTCTCTATTAGCATCATTAAACACAGTCATCTGCACTCTCAGAATTCACTTGCGAGATCGTCTCCACAGTATGGTCGACAGGTTGAGATAATTTAGAAAGCAAAGCAACTTTTTCTGTTTTATCTAGAGTAGATCTAAAAGTGTATAAACATTAATTTTTTATATCAATGCTAGATATAGATTTGATATAAGATATTGAAGGTATGCAACAATAAAAGTTCAATATAATTTCTTTTTTTTTCCACGCATAAACATACCTTGTACTGCTTTGCGTTGCTAATTTCTCAATAATTTTCGCGTCTACATTAATTTTTCTCGGTTTTTGCATGTGGCTTTTCAATTTTTCTATGTTCTGCATAAGTTGATGAATCTGCATTTTTAATGTTGCATTTTCATACGTCAATCTGTTATTCCTTTGTGCAACCTAATGATTCACAAGATATTATATAATATACGATCTAATTCGAGAGATTTGAGCAACAAGAAAAAGAGGAAGACATATATATCACTGTTTACTTGTAAAAATTTAACTTTATTAAGAGGCAACGGTTCTTGAAATTTCTCAGACACAATTAAATTAAGTTCCTTTCTCGCTTCGTCTAACTTCTCCATCATCTCCGCCATTACTAGTAAATGCTCGTGCAGCAACTGGTCTAATTTATATCTTAATGTGTCTTTAGCATGCTTCATACGAAGAAACTTCACACATAGATTATACGTAACTTTGTTTTTATCTGACAGTTCTAATCTGAGCTGCTTATTTTCTCTTTCCAAAGAATTTTGCACTTTCTCGCACTCCTTTTGCTTATGTTGCTGAAACTTCGACACTTTGCCTGTATATCTGCCTCTGTGCCATTGCATTTCTTCAATGAAATGATCTTTCTCCCTTTGGTAGAAAATTCTTTCGCCATCTAACTGTTCTACAATAAAAATAATTAATATGTACTGTTTTATTTATATTTCTTGAATTTATTAGAATCTCTTAAACTATACCGATGAAATCCTGATTTTTTTTATGGATAGACAAAATAATATTCTATATTATAACTCATATACAAACATATAGGAGTTAATACATCTACTTAACATATTTGAAAAAAATCACTTATAATAATTAAATCTTACGTTTAAGATTCCTATTGTATCTTTGTTGCTTCTTTAGCTCTGCAAGTAATCTACTTTTTTCTCGATGTGAATTTTCTAATTGTACATCTTTTATCTGTATAGCATCTTTTAAATTTGCTATAACTTCATTCAATTTTGCTATCTTGATGCAACAATTAAAAATCAGTTATCAATACTATCAAAATTATAAAAAGTAATAATTTGCAAGTATATTAAATAGTGATTCTTAAAATGTATAAAATAATTTACTAATATGTTTATTTATTCATTTATATAAAATACCTCATAATATGAGGTATTTTAGAAATTTATCCTTTTATAATTTATAAGTCAATAATCGAATAAAATATACTAACATATGTACCTGTGATAAAGTTACTATTTCATGATCAGCTATATCATATTCTGTATTGTCACAGGAAACTTTGCTTTCTACATTAGTAGACCATTTATTCAAGTTAACATTCTGCATATCACAAAATCGAACTCCATATGCCAATTTGTAATTTTTTTTAGGTATATCCAATAATTTTCTATTATTTCATTGGTTATATCATATTAAAACACTTCGTGTTTAATTTTAATAGTCAAGTTTCAGAGTTATATTAGAATTTTTTTAAATCGTCTCTGCATGTAAATCTGTTTTCACTTTAAGTGTTTAAAGAATTACAATGTTCTTCCTTTATATAAAATAAAGAAAAGAGGAATTCTTGATATATCACACATTAATTCTATATAAATAACCTACGTGCAAAAATTATTTGTCAAATAAGTATATAATCGATGACATTAAATAAAATAAACGAAAAACGTTAGAAATGTCGAAAAGTATTGAATGTAATTAATAATATCATTTCGCATTTACGGATTTAAAATAAGCTTATTTTACATTTCAAATAATACAACAAAGCAATGTTTATCATTTCAGAAATAAAAAATGAGTAATTATTTTTTCTAATAATGTGTATAGTTTATAAATAGATTAAAAAAATAAATATTTTTGTTACAATATGGCAGGTTACATTCAAATGAATATTTTACCCAAGCAATACGGATTTTAAAAGTTGTGAAATTTTTTATTGTATCGTATATGTACAAAATAGGTGTACAGACTACTTATCAATCGCACGTATGATTTTTTTATACATGCACAACATATGCTTTAATAGCACATGACGCTGATGTAAGAACATTTACCCAGTACACCTGTAACTCCCGTTTCTATTATCTTTCATCAAATGGAATGAATGTTGAGATAACGTATATATTTTCTTCTTTTAATGTTGATATCTTTAGAGACATAAAATTCTGGAATTAGGATTTTTGAATGAGTAATAATCCTTTCCCCCCATCTTGTACACACGAAAATAATAAATTATACTGGAGCCTTAGTTTCGCGATTCTTTATGAGAACCATTTCCAAAAGTCTTGTTTAAACATTAGGATATATTTTCTCTAAAAGAGTCGCATCGATATGAACACGATGTCAGAAAAAACCAAAAATATAAAATCTCTCGTTATGGATCTATTCATGCTTTCCACAAATTTTACAACTGGGCCGGAAATCATTTAATCACATTGTCTTATCATGCCAAAATTATATATTTGTATCATATAAATTTCAATAAGTCGTCTAGTAAAAAAGAAAAAAAAATAATATTCCGTTTTAGGATCTCTGTTATCAAGAACATAAAATTTTATCAAGAGAAAAAATATTCAATTTTATCTTAAATCACGTAAGTATTCCATATCAAGAGACCCCTTTTTGAAGAAACTATACTTATAAAAACTTTGTCACAAATATTTGCTTTCTTTTAACAACTTCTGACAAATCCTATGTTACTAAATATACAACATTCTGGAAAAATATCCGAGCATACATATCAAAGATATGTTATACAAATATCAATATAACTGAGGTAATATCGTAATAAACTTCATTTGAAAAGAAGCATAAAAAATTAGTTAAAGCACACAAATATTTTTTTCAAGTTAAGCAATGAAAATCAGAAATTATCCGAAATCATTCCAAAATTATACATAATATAATTGTCTTATTATTTTGTTGGTCCAGTTGTGTTTTAAAAAGGTGGAAGGCAACTGTTTTTTTTGTATGATAATCTGATGAAATGATACTAGATTCGCATAAATGCGGATGATAATGATGGACTTAATGTATAATATCTTAACTTAAGAGTTTGTTTTATTTCCATAATGTTAAGGCTCTTGTTTATTTTTTCTTGTTCTTGTTAGCCTGATTTTTGTATTTAGCGGCAGCTGCTAATTTAGCATTCTTCTTCTTAGGTTCGTCATCTTCGTCGTCTTCATCTTCAGGATCCTACAAGAAATATAAAATGTAATCACATGCAATTAATTCTACATACTTCCATATCTAATAATATTCAAACGGTATATTATAGTATGTATTATAGTAAGTAAAGAAATATGGGAAGGCTTTATATATAATACATTTACATCTTTTCCATTCAAAGAAAATTTTAACAAAATAAATATGAAATTTCATCGCATTTCAAAATCAAATTATAATTCTAAAATTAATTTGTTAGCTTAACTTTGACTTCCACAAAAATATATAAATTGCATTATCAATATAAATATTAATAAGTGATAATACTTTTGATTTCCTTAGATCCAATAAAAAATTACAATTCAAATAAATGATTTTGCAAAAAATGGAAAAAAAGGAAGCGTGATTAGTAAGGAATAAAAGCAACTCTTTGCAAAATAAGATTTATTTTACAAAAATAAAACATGAATGAAAACACATCAATACATTCATGAGTTTTCATAAGTGGTTCCTTTCCATCTTTTTCCTTCCTTAATTATAAGGGTATTTTCTTAAAGGATAAAGCTGCTTTAAGCAAAATAAAAAATGTCCTTAATGCAATATTGTGATATTTTTAAGACACACTGCCTATATAGTAATGTTTATTTTTATCTTAATATTCTATTTGTCTACATTCACGGCCGTACTCATTCAACGCCGTTTTTTTTATCTCCTGATAAAAGCTTTCGTTTCTTTCGCGGTGCCTGAAATGGATATTTATTATACATATAATTGGATTGCTGGTTCGAACAATATAGAAAGAGAGAGAGAGAATGTAAAGATAAACTAAAGATATATCATAAAATGCATTAGCAAATGCATTAGTAAATTATATAACTTATATAATATAAACTATAACATTTTCAGATAATCTGCATTCAAAAGTCACATTTTTAGAGATACATTCTACCGTCAATTGATATTTATAAATACAATATCTTCTTTTATCTTTATTCGTAATATTTATGGAACAATTTTACTAAATTTATTATGATAAAATTTATTAGAATATATATTTTTTCAATTAGCTTTAATATATATATATATATATATATATATGAGACACGTCATAATTCATACCTTTTCATCGTCCTCATCATCAATGTTCTCTTCTTCCATTTCATCATCCATGTCATCAAATTCATCAATGTGAGCACCTGTGGTAATTAAAGAATCTAAGTTAACTGGTAAGAAAAAAATATATAAAATAATTACTTAAAAAAGTTCATGTTATATTAAATGTTGTATATTATAAAGTAATACTGTCAGTTAATGAATCAAAATAGAAAAAATATTTTATTATTTATTTTATATATAAATAATTAAAATTTATCTCATAATATAGACAAAATAATTTCTACAAAATAAACTCAAATGTTTCAAAATTAAACACAGGTTAACATTTTCATATATATATATATATATACCTATACACGTTTATTTCTCATATTGCATCTTTAAAATGTTCATCACACGCACGCACGCACGCACGCACATCGTATAACTTCGTAT
>NW_012081128.1:38245-42696 GCF_000956235.1 Wasmannia auropunctata
ACACACACACACACACATACACACACACACACGCACGCACGCACGCACGCACACACACACACACACACACATACAGAAATGACGTATGTATTTTCAACATACAATAACGAAACTTATTCTTCTAACCTTTCTTTATAAACATATAAGGGTTTTTATTTATTTATTTACTTTTTTTTTTTTTAAGAAGGCGTCCAATTTCATTTATATCGCCTTTATTTTTAATATATTTTAATACTTTGGAAAATATGAATATTACGAAATAAAAAATATTAACTTTATTAATAATCTATTAATAATTTAAGAAATACACGCTAGAATTTAACATTAATAATGTGCATTTTAAGATTAGTTTGTTGGAAAATGTACATACTATGTAATATACATATTTTGTATTAAATTATGCATAATACGAGTAACAAAATACTTAATAATACAAAATTTATAACACACTCCTGAATAGCTCGATACTAGAGCAATTGCTTATTAAGCAAAAGATCTGGGTTCAATTTCCATAATTTTCATCTCAAATACGTAAGTAAGAAAATATTCCACTGTATAGGAATAAAATATCAAAAAAAAAACTTAATCTTAAGATAACAGGATAAACAAATTAAACACAAATTTTTAAGAAATGTTAATTATAAATTTACAAAGTTATAAATACTTTTATGTAGATAAGTATACATACCAAGGAGATTGTGTCCTACTATATGAACTGGTCCACTGCCCTTAACCAATGTGAACGTGACTGGAGGATCTGGGAAACTGAGATCAAGAATGATCTGCGCTGTTTTTCCCATCTCTAGCAAGGCAATTGGAGTTTTGATGGGGCCCTTTAAACCCATCGCCTCAACCTGCAGGACATTGAGCTCTCCAGGTTTAGCTTCTGGTCCCAGAAGAGCCTAAAAATTTAAAATTTATTATTATATCATTATATTTATTATAATAACAAATACCATGTGAGAAATTATATTTAAAAATGTATAATATATAATATTGAATATAAATAAAATTTTTATTATAATTCTTAGAAATATAAGTCAATCAAAATTTAATTCTGTGATATAACTAATAACCAATAATTTTTATAAATAAAAGAGGAAAGGTACATATTTAACTTTCTTATAATTTTGCTGTTTATTAATTGCATTTCACCTCAAATAGTTTTGTTTATAGAGCTTAGACAGTTCGATCAATTTCGATCTTTTTAGGTTAGAAAATAGCTTATCTCCTAAAAAAAATAAGAACACGTAAATATTTTTGTATTTATAAATAAAAACAAATAAAAAAGGATAAATTTAATGTTTTCGTGACTTTTAAGTTTAACGTCAACTAATACAGAAGTGCAAAGCATAACATAAGATGTTAGGTATTATAAAAATTCTATTTTTTTTTACAATAGTTAAAAATAATGTTTAGAGTAGAATGTAATGTATAATATACTTCAGATAATTCTTGTAAAATTAAGTATTTTAATGTCTATGATTTACTTTGTGATATACTTCGCAATTCGAAAACCGATACACTACGGATTGTAATTTCATTTGTACACGGCGGTCCACCAGATGAATCGCAAGTTCCTCGTCCATTCAAATCGACCGAGTCACAAAATTCCGTTATAATCTTTATCCTGCGATATAATAGAGCCCTATCTAAAGTAAAGTGGGGGGAAGGGCGAAGCCGTGAAAAAATGGCGCCAAGCATTAAACTTTTTCCGGTGTTCGTCAGAGATAATTATAACGGGAAGACACAAATCAATCAATCGCCGTAACGCCGTAACGGAGCGAGACTCCGGTGCCTCGATCCGTTTCGGAGAAATCACGGCGATCGTTGAACGACTTGAAAATAGAGAACGGATCGCGTTCCTGGGTGAAAAGACCCGTGATCGATTGTTATCCCGGTTATTTCGGAGACACGGAGTGTTTCTCTTTTTCGATCGGAGAGAATGGAAACGCTCGGAGTCGGGGGGTCGTTAAAGTTTCGCGCGCAAAACGTTCCTTGACGACGATGGTGACGATGTGTGTGAGCGCTGTGAGGAGAGAAACCGAGGTGTCGCCAAAAATGATGTCTGAACAACGATCAAGAACGCGGAACGCGAAATCATGCATCGCGGTAAAACTGGACAACGCCGAGTAGCGACGAGAAAATGCATGCCCCACCACGGAGCGAAGCACCCGGATGCACGTCGAAAATGCTCGCGGAGACGACGACGACGACGACGACGACGACGACGACGACGACGACGACGGCTCCTCTCTCGATAACGGGAATACCGGGCAGATGGACGGACAGACGGGAAAGGCCTCCGCGGTGACGCGGAACGACGGCAACGTCCCTGTTGTCACAGTCGCCCGCGGAACGTGGCACTCACCATTTTTATAATGAGCTTCTGATCGGCGCCAATGTGCTGGGCCGTGCCGTCCGAATCGTCGTTCTTGTGCTCCGGGTCCCATACCTCGCTCGCGTTCGGTCCCTCGAGAGTGATTCCTGGACACAGAAAAAATGACGGAAGTCGTACTAGCGCCGAGAGACGCCGGCCGGCGCGATGCGATGTGATGCGGTAGCATCAGCCAGGTGGGCTGTCGCATACGTACGATACCGTGCACGCCGGCCTCTCGGGCCTCGACACAATGGGGCTCGGCGATCAGCAATGGCCGAAGGCCCAACCGGCGTCTCCGGCCAGTGCACCCCCTTCGTGCTTAAATGGCCGACGGCACGTAAGTATCCGCGTGCGCCGCGAAATAGCGGAGCCACGGCGACCGCGACATTGCGGCCGATCATATTTACCGTACAGATACTCCTCTGCCATGGCGATCGGTCTGCTATTAATGGATTCCCGTCAGCGTGAATGCGTAGATGTGTCCGTGGAAACGGCGGCGGGCGGGCGAGCGGACGTGTGCGTGCCGTGCGCGGTGATGGAGTAGAGCGTGAGGAAAGCGAACGCCGCGCGCGCAACGGTTACTGTGTTACTGCGCGAGAGGAACGGTCACCGCACGTGCCGGTCGTCGCACGAGCGCGTAGTAAATGAGTTTCGCCTAGCTGGCCTTGCGCGCCTAGACTACGTTCCACGCGCCGATTGGTCGATCGCGGCTGGGCGGCGTTGCCGTCGTCATCGCCGCCGCCGCCGCCGCCAAAGGCATAAAGGTACGATTTCATGCTAACGGCTAACGCTCGACGCTCATTTTTAGCGTCAAAACAGATCACATGATCAAAATTGATGCTTGGTATTTGTCAATTTTGATCATGTGATCTGTTTTAACGCTAAAAATGAGAGTGAAGCGTCAGTATAAAAAGGCAGCTTTAATAATTCTTCCTTTAGAATTTAATGATAAACTTTTTGATAAATACTTATATCAGCAACATTATTATTAATATTATATATATATATTATTAATATTAATATATATATATATATATTAATGAATGATTATTGGAATAAATAGGTCTATTTTTTTTATAATTGAACTAATATTCTTTGTAACTTAAAGGGAAATAGATATACTATATTTGAAATTTGGCGAAAGTTAGAAAGAAAGTTTAACAGTTTAATACCGTAATAAAAACAAATCAAATATCTAGCAATCTATATACACGATCCGTATTGATTTTCATTTCTTTTTATGTTGGTCAGAACGATCGGATACTCAAGTTGGTCAATTGAAAGTCGAAAGAATTTTTATTGCGCGACATTCATCTTCACATCACGTTTAAATGTGACTTTTTCTTTTCTTACTTTTCCAAGGAACAATTCTGTTCTGATTTTCAATGATTGATATATTACAATGTATTTGTGAGTTATCTGACTTAAATTATAGTCATTGTCATTAAGTTAGTTTTTGATTATGTTAGTTTTTGATAACTTAAATAATCAATTTTATAAAATACTTATAAAATAATTCTTTATCAATTAACAACTAGTATACATATAAATAATAGCTTAATTTAAATATTACAATAAACAATACATAATATAATATACACACATATATATATATAATCTCTTTCTTTTTAATCTGTCTCTCTGTCGATGTTGACTCACAAATTCATTTATAATATATATTATATTTATAATATATATAACTGTACACATGTTACAATAATGCTTGTCATTTTACCAAGTCATCTTAACATCATCTAATTGTAAGTAATTTTAATTTTAGTTTTGTTGTCAACTATATTTACTTTATGAAAAATTTTAGTCTGTTTTTGACTTCACTGCTTAAGTGTTTTTCTAAATACTTGAGCGATCAATGACATTTGAATTTGAACAAAATGACAATTTGACTACGCCTCTGCATTTATTGCGAGACTAATAATGAACTGGAATATTTACTGGTGATTCTGATTTTATTCATTGTACTGAAGAGGACTCGAATAGGAATCGAAACATGTACGTTTTTTATTATATTTATCTACTAATATATATTTTTAAATACACTGTAATCTCTTCT
>NW_012081129.1:0-4963 GCF_000956235.1 Wasmannia auropunctata
ATTTATTTGCGAAATTTAATTCAGATCATGGAACCTTGCAAAGTTTGGGGGAGATTTTGAGATTTGACGAATTTTTTTTGCAAACTTTGCAAAGTTCCAGAAAGTAAAATAAAAATCGCACGCAAATGAGGTTTACATCGTTCGAAAGCGTGAATCTTTAGCTTTAATTGGAGCACTCGACCAGCATTGTGCGATTTTTTTTCACCGAGTTATTCAACATTGAAGCAAAAATGGTCAATGTTGAATAACTCGGTGAAAAAAATCGCACAATGCTGGTCGAGTGCTTAAATTAAAGCTAAAGATTCATGCTTTCGAACGCTGTAAACCTGTTTTAAAACAGTGTTTACATATATAAAACAGGTGAAAGAATATAATATTTTAAACAAATACTATCTATTGTTTTGTATATTTTCTTTGAAAATATGTAAACTTGAATGCAAAATTTCAGGTCACTTTGTTTATTTGAGTTATTCTTTAAATATTTATATATAAATAATGCAAGTATTATATTATAATTAACTTCTGATCATAAAACTGATAATATGGTTTGATATGCATCAGTGAGATTGAAAAAAGTGATCAAAGATAAAGATTATCAAATATATCAAACATAGAAATATGACATTATATTTTTTATTATTGATAGAACAGTCAAAATTGTAAATGGAATAATTATGAAATATCCTGTGGAATATGTTTGAAAAAGTTCATGAAGTATTAGAGCAAATGAAAATTTGATTTTCATTAAAAAAGTACCTTTTTATTTTTCAGATACATTCGCAATATTCATGCTTTTTAGCAACAAAAATTGACTCTTATTAAATTTTCTCATCATCAAAGAAATAATTAAAACAAAATTTTTAAAGTAAATCATATTGTTAAATGCTAATTTATTACAGATATGAACAAAAATAGACTACATGTGCAAATTATATGAGGAAAAAGTTTTCAATGCTAGTTGTTTTGTGTTACAAAATGAAATAACGATGGATTTTTTATCTAATGAACATTAAAAAATCATTAATTAAGATAAAGAAAATTTAATAAAATTAAATAAGACTAAATTTTTTTTTGCTAAAAGGTACAAATATTTTGAACATATCTGAAGAATAAAAATGTACTTTTTTGATTAATCAAATTTTCATTTATTTGGATGCAATAGAATACATGTCCAACGTTCAATTGGTTAAAAAATGATTTTAGATTGAATTCTGTCTGAAGTATGGTGGAAAAAAACATTATAATTTATAGAATTTTTTATGAAATTAGTTTATATTTAGAGTCAAGAAAGATATTATATGTATACAGAAATATCTTTGAAAAAAATGTTTATATTATAAAAAAATTGTGTAGAAGTATGTGTGTACGTGTGTTTGTGTGTACGTAATAAATGTATGGGTGCGTGCGTGCTTGCATAAAATTGAATGTTTTAGCATGACAGCAATTATAATTATGTATCAAAGTTAATTAAAGAATCATTGTAAGAATGTTGAAAGTTTAATTGTCACAACTTTAATTTAATTGAACATATGTGGAAAGAACTTTATGGAAAGAAATTCAATTGAACATATATGGAAAGAAAATTCCAAGAATATAAATATTTAAATAAGTATTATATACAAACTGTTGAAATGAAAAAATTAGATGAAAATTATATTGTTCAATCGAGTCCACATTTTGTTGCTATTATTGCTGTAAAATACACAATTACCAAATATCAATAATAACAATATGATCTAAAATCTTATTTGTGTTGTATTATAAGTTACACTACTTTTTCCACTTAACAAAGTTATTCCATATAACAAAGTGACTGGAGACTTTTAAAATTGCAATTTATTAAATAAATACAAGATAAAAATATTTGTTTACATTATTTTCCTTTATCTAGTTTACTTTTATAATTAATATTGGTTATAGCTTTCTTTTTAAATCCTGCTTTTGAATAATCAAATAAACTTTTTGACCGAAATTTTGCATGCTGCTTAGAATATTAAGTTATATTGATATTGTGTTTATATTGTTACAGGTTGCTATAAAGATAATAGATAAAACTAAACTAAATGAAGAAAACTTAGCAAAAATTTTTCGTGAAGTGCATATAATGAAAAGGTTACGACATCCACATATTATAAGACTGTACCAAGTAATGGAAACGGAGAAAATGATATATTTAGTGACAGAATATGCTCCTGGAGGTGAAATATTTGATCATCTTGTTCGAAATGGTAGAATGCCAGAACCAGAAGCACGAAGAATTTTCCGTCAGATTGTACTTGCCGTTCATTATCTGCATCAACAAAGAGTAGTTCATCGAGATCTTAAGGTTCAATTGTTGTTATATCAAAATTGGATGTCCTACGATTTTAATTGTTAATAAAATTTATTATAAATTGTATATATATTGTTATTCATATAATTAATTTCTTCCTTTTTTTTAGGCTGAAAACTTGTTACTTGATGCAGACAATAATATAAAACTTGCTGATTTTGGCTTTAGTAATGAATATACACCTGGTGTTCCACTTAGTACATGGTGTGGTTCACCACCATATGCTGCACCTGAAATTTTTGAAGGAAAGCATTATGATGGTCCAAGAGCTGATGTATGGGTATGTACTGCTTTTATGTGTATGCACATATATTTTTTTATTCCACAATGTGCAATTGTTTAAACATAATTTTATTCTGATTACTAATAGATTTTATTAATGATATGCATATGTACGTGCTGTAAGACTCCTAACTTGACAAAGCCATAATAGTAAAACGACAATTCTTACAGAGGACAACACATTTTATTGAGATCTCTTATAATTGCAGAGCTTTAATAGCACATCTTTCAAACGTTCTTCTCTTGTAACAATATCTTCTGTGAAAAGATTATTCTATACTTCTATTTTTAAATTGTACATTTATTCTTATGTCATAGATTATTTCATTTTGTGTATTAATCATGACATCTACAATTTTGGCCATCTTGATGATTAATTGACTCGATTAATTCAACCGCATTAATCACGACGCTTACAATTATTCGGCCATCTTGATGATTAATCGACTCAATTAATCCAACTATTTCTATTCCAGATTACATATTGGATGTTTCCCTTGATATAAAGTGTTTATTATCTGAAAGCCTTTTATAATATAACTTATAACATATCGATCATTATAAACCTTTATGACTTGATAAAGTCCTTTGAATTGGGGAACCAGTTTTGATGGCTTATTTGGAACACTTACAAAATTTTGTATTATTACAGTCACCTATCATATTTTTTTGTAACTTTCCATTTCTGGTCATCATTCTGTTTATACACATTCTACGCTTGTTTGAGATGTTTGCTAACAATAGTACGTATTTTGATTAAATTTTGAGAAGGATTTATAACTCCCTTAGACTCAAGAGTCTTTGAAACCATTTATAATATTTTCTTCTTTAATTTATGCCATATAACATATTGGGATATTTTTCTGCAAATCTATTAACAGTATTATTACAAGCAAATTTTGTTGGATTGCAAGAAAAGTAATATCGTATTTTGTCACCAGATGGCTCTAATATTTTATTAGTGAGCAATTAATTCAAATCATGTAAATGCATATACTATGGCCGATATTCATAATCAGTTCTTATTTTAAGACCGTCTTAAGTAATGTCTTAAGATGCTAATATGGTTCTGTGATTGGCTTATGACATCTTAAGATCGTACTCAAGATGGTCTTAAATATAATAATCGACTGTGAATACTGGCCTATGAGAATTGTAAATGCATAATATAACAATTGTAACCTCTAAGCATTTATTACATAAAAATCGTTCGACGTAGAAACGTTTTCTTCAAGATCAAGAGAGAAATGGAGTAAAAAAGTTGTATCTCAGCTGTCTAATGTTTTATTTTTGAAAAGGAAAAAATGCAAACGAAAAAGAAAATATGTGCCTTATATACGAAAAATGCCGTAACTGAACATATATATCTAGTTGCAAAGTTCGTGGTGGTGATACGACACTCACAGATGAAAAACGCTTTGGTTAACCCGTTGTCGCTGACGACAATGAAATCAAAATTTTAATCGCGAATAATCAGTGGTACAAGACGCGGGAGATTGCCAAGCTATTCCGTTTATCATATACAATCGTCATTGAATGTTTGCATATGCTGAAATATGTGAATTGTTTAGATGTTTGGGTGTCGTATGATTTAAGTAAAAAAATTTAATTCATGATCGCATTTTTATTTGCAATTCATTACTTAAACGTAAAGACTACTCATTTTTTTAGACGATTTGTAACAGGTGATAAAAAATGAGTTATCTGTAACAACGCAGATGATTCTGGGGAAAGTATTAGAAAAATTGTTAACTACTCTAAAACCTAGGCTTTATCCAAAATTATGCTGTGTATTTGATGAAACTGGAAGAGTGTCTTGTATTTAATAATAAATTTCCAAAGAATTTAATTTGGACAAGTACTGTACTTAATTAGTTAAACTGAAGGAAGCTATTGCGGAAAAATGACGCGAATAGAAAAGATGTTTTATTCCATTAGGACAACGCTAATCTTTTATGTTAATCACTCAGAACAAAACATTGTGACTCAGGGACATTTTATCGCATCCAGCATATTCATGTATTATTGCTTCTTCAGATTATTACTTGTCCTGATCCTTATAAAACTTTTTTAGTAATAAAGAGTTTATTTTTTTTGGAGGATTGTAAAAACCATCATCAACAGTTCTTCATTGAAAAAAACATTCAAGTTCTATATGCAAGGAATTTTGTAGCTGCCTAAAAGATGACAAAAGGTTGTAGAAAACAATGGCCATTATATTAGGGTAAAGTAGCGTAATTTGGTGATAGCGTAATTTGGTCAACATTTTTGTGCGCTGCAGTCGCACTTGACAGTTGTCGTTTATGTCATTAAATTGTTATTGTATTAGCTCACAGATCGGAAGAGCAC
>NW_012081130.1:0-3230 GCF_000956235.1 Wasmannia auropunctata
AAGGTCCATCTACAATGAGAGTACTAAGTCATAAGCCGTAAGAAATTGACCAGTCACAGTCGAATATGAGAAGAATAATCGACTGTGTTGGTCAATTTCTTACGGCTTACGAGTTACTACTCTCATTGTATATGGACCTTAACGATATGTCGAGAGCATTAAAGCAACACATGCTTTAATGCTCCTATTTGTGATTCATGATACATCTTACCTTGCGTAAGAGTCTTGATAGTCTTTTCAGTATCTGTTATTTTTAGTAGACTTATCTATTTAGTAAGGTAAAGATTATTCAATTTAATATATATCCTTGCGTAAGAGCCTATCTAATCTTTTTGGTATCGATTATTTTTAGTATATTGTAGATTCATCCATTTTGTAAGGCAAAGGTCAGTCAGAAATCACTTGAAACTGGCTGCATAAAACAAGAACCATTTATATTATAAATTTTTTATGTTAATAACTTTTAAATAAATAATAAGCGACGGAAATGGTCAGTAATCTTGATCTCCTTGAGAATCAAGATCAAGGTCAGTCGAAGATCATTTGGAGCTGACTGTGTAAAGGTAAATATTTATTGTTTAATTTTATACTTTTTAAATAAAAAATAAAAGTCTCAAAAAATATAAAATTAATATATCGTTCCAATTTCCGTAAAAATATATGTATGGAACATAAAAATGTATAGAAGTGTACCGTTATTTAGATACGTACATTTCGGAAATGTCTTCTCGTGATGAAGGATTGTCCATGTTGTCGGTATGATCATTAGTTCCTCCTAAACCAGAAATTCGCATTCTCTCGCAGCTATTGCGAGTGTTTCCGGCTAAACTGCCTGCGCGATGTTCACCTGGAAGTATAAATATAGAGTTTCAACTCAAAACTTATAAACTTGCTTCGGTGAAATATTGCTCCACGAAAATGTTTACAATGTACGGCACTTCTAAGAGGACTTTATTTTTTTGCGGAGATAATGTTAGTACTTGTTGACTTACAGAGATTTAGCTGACCTTATATAATATACAAACAATCTATGTAATGCAAAAAAATGCTCCATACATAATAATTACCACTGTTGTAATTTGATCGTATAGCAAACAACACAGTATACACATTACACAGTAATCTTATTTCTGAGTAATTTGCAGTCAAAGATACATCTATTAATCTAATTTTAATTAACAATATATTAATTCAAAACATTTTTTAAAATTAAGAAATTTTCTTTTCAGTAAAAAAAAAGTTAAAATTAATAAAAACACATACATACAATCTTTTGCGTTAAGCTAATAATTTTTTTTTAAATTATCAAATTATTGTTTATACATAATTATTTCCAATAATATGTACATGTAGTTATATACTATACAATTTTAGCTTTTTTAATTTTAACAAAATCATTATAAATTAATTCATTCTATTATGATCATTATTTCAAGTACAGAATTATGTCACATGCATGAATTAATTCCGTCTCTAGCAGTCAAAAGTCGCTCTTCACGATTTTATCTTTCTTTAAATTTAAAGCTAATAATGTTATTAACAAGAAATAAATTAATTACTAATTTTTATTTAAAAATAAAATGTAATATTTAATTAATTTAATATTTTTAAATTTTATCATTGATATTAATAACTTCAATATATTTACCGATATAGATTAAAATTTTATTAAATATACATTAATAACATTGTTATTTTGCTACATGATATTCTTTTGTATTATTTTTATGACCTCTTTATAATTCTCTGTAGTAATAATAACTAAATAATAAATGTACATTATTTAATATCTGCTAGTAAACAGATACTGAAAAACATTAACAGTAAACAAAAATTTATTTAAAAAGTGACTTGATTTAGAGTTCGTTTTTATTAAAAAACACATTAATAATTATAATAATAAATAAACATATTTTTAGCATCTAATCAGCTTTAACATTTAATAAAACTGTTCGACAAAATTAGACCACTGTTTGCATTACGAGCGTAAATAGTCATTTTTAATATACTTTTGCTTGTTAAATATGAATTCGTTGTTCAAATTTGGTTATTATGTCATCAATTTTGTTATCAATTTTGAAAAAAATAGTGTCAAAGAGGCTAAAAATAATAATTTTTAAGATTTTCATGATATCGTAGCATCGACAGCAATTTTTTTTTAGTTTAATGCCGTGTAAAAGTATTAACTTTTAGCTTTAAAATGCATTTTATTTCGTTTTACTCTGATTTTTCGTTTTTGAGATAAAGCAATTGAAGATATTCCTCTTTTCCACGGAAAAGGATTTTTATTTCATCCTAATACTGCATTATGTGGAAGATAAGTGTTTTTGTACATAATATAATCGGATTATAGTAAATCAAAAAAAGGTGTCTAAAAAATAATGCGAATAAATGCGACAAAATCTGGCACTGTATTTACGCTATCGACGCAAGTTAAGCCACTCCTAACTGTTATTCATTATAAGTTTCAAACGTTTGATTTAATAACGAATTTTGTGTGTCGCAGTGTCGCTGTGTCGGTTACGTTATGAAAATGGAAAAACACAATTTTGAGTAAGCGCTCTCATCAGGATAAACATTTAAGTCAGAATAATTGCTAGCATTGAATTTGAATCAACAATCCGTTCACATTTTAACTGAACAATTGGGCGAAAAAATTGAACAAAGCTGGTTTCAAAAGAACTGATTGACGAATAAAAAGAAACGCGAATGAATGTCCGCCAAGATCTTCTTAAGAGTTCTTCTTTCTTTTCCTAAACTCAAAATTCATTTCAAAGGTCGTCATTTTGAAATTGTTGACAACATCAAAAAGATCATGATAAACCAACTAAAGAAATTTCCAGCACTGCTACCAGAAGTGAGAACAACGTTTTCGGTGCGTGTACTGAGAGAAAGTGTAAAATTAAAAAAATATTTCTTGATCCAACTATATATGGTGGTCACAGACTGTCAAACAATTATTGGTTAATTTAACAAAATACTTGTTAATTCACAAAAATATCATGTTAATATTGTTGATGTATGTTTAATTCAAAAATATATTAATATGTATAATTGAACTAAAGAAAAACTGTCAACAAAATGCATTTAGTTATTTTAACAACTTGTTTTTCTCAGTGCGGCTTCTCAACAAAGCTACTTTGAAGGAGATAATATTAATTTGTAGTTTGACTGTTAATAAAAATATATATAAGTCATTACTTTTTAGACAGACACATCTCATATGAAAT
>NW_012081131.1:0-1802 GCF_000956235.1 Wasmannia auropunctata
AGACGTGTGCTCTTCCGATCTGGTTTTGCTAGTAAAATATTTTTATTATTATTATTTTATTACATTTTTATCTAATCAAATCTTTTTTCCTAATTAACCTTAAAAGATTAAATACTAGTTTTCAATTAAAATAAAATTTTGATTATTAATAAAGAATTATGAGAGACGCGTCGAGCTACCGTAATTCGTATTTACAAATTTGTCTTTACTTTTGGCTAAGCCTGTAATATTTGCAGTCATGTCTGCTCTTGCTTTCCACTATGAATATACTCATTGTTTCTCCTGCTACAACAAATTCACGGAATACACGTCGCAAATCGAGTTAATATTGGGAAGCAACTGCGTCGGTTCGCGCTTAATTCAATCATCTCGACCTATGTAACCTACGTTCCTACGTGCAGTGTCGCGCATAGAGAACCGTGCCTGGTCTACATTGTTACTCTCTCTATATAAATTAAACTGGGATATATAATGGTATACAAACTTTAATCTGTCTCTATCCATGCTATCGGACACTGTGCGCGGGAGAGTGCGGCATGTGCGCGAGAGAAAAACCAATTTATTCCAGCGTATATATCGTAGAATAAACGATTCGCATTGTTCCTCGCTTCTGACGTCACGCGGATTCGGTTTACGGCTTCGATGAAGAGAATCGGGACCTTGAGGTCCCAGAATCCCAAATAGCCCCGGGAGGGGCAAGGGGGAGGAATCTCAGGATAATCCCGAGGAAATCTGGGGCCGTCGCGTCGCGGGATCAGGTGCCGCAAGCTACATATACACAACGAAATCCCGTCTCGCGCGCTCGCGATAAGCCCGGACGCCTCTCCTCATCAGCATGATAAATAAACGCGAAAGTAAATACAAGTGTACCGCGACGAGCGAATATATCCCCCTTAGATCGAGATAAGCGCGCCCGGAGTACACTTATCTGTCGCCGGATACATAATCTCCCGTCCCTTCCGTTCCCTCCGGATTCCCTCGAAGTTTCTGCGAGCGCGCAAGAGAGAGAGAGAAAGGGTAAGGAATAAAGAGACAGAGAGCATCCCAGGTATCGTTATCATAGAAATCGCGATATTACGCGGCATATGGCCGCGCTGTATTAGTAAGCAGAGACGGTAGAGCGCACACTGGATTTCATCGTTTTCATCTTTCTCCTTCGTTCCGCGCTCATGTTACCCCCGCCTCCCTCACGCCTTTCGCTCCCTCAGCTCCTCAGTCGACTTTCCCTGCGTGTCTCGAACACCTTTTTACATCTCTTCTCACCCCTTCTACCTGCTTTCCTAACGGCGGCGGCTCTTTTGTCGAGAATTTATCCACTCAGATATCGGCCGTGTCTTCGTATAACTCTCGGATTTCCAGCCGTCTTTTCTTTCTTTTCCTTTTTCCTCCCCTTGCGCTCCCATCCTCCTCTCTCCCACCCCGCTGTCTCCCCTTTTTTCTATTCTCTCTTTTCATCCGTTCGCCGTCACCCCAGAGAGAGGTTCGAAGGTTCGATCTCTGACCGTTCGTCGTCTTTCCGATCTTATGTTTCAACGTTTCAGACATTTCAGATTCAAGAAGTCTCTACGGTCGATCGTTGCCGCGATTCAAAGCCTACACGTATTCTCCTCCTTTTTTGAATCCTCCCTTCTGTTCGCTCCGGCTACGCTAGATGACACTTCGCATTCTTTTTTTCTCACGATGTCTCGCATCGGCGAGCAGGTCCTACTTCGTCGTACGAGCGGTGAAAATTTTCTCACTCAGCATGAATAACAAGTATCCTAGAACTTTTAGCTATCCGTTTATTATCGATTATCTCGATA
>NW_012081132.1:0-3886 GCF_000956235.1 Wasmannia auropunctata
TCAGCACAGGAATATTCTGAGAATAATCGTAAAATTTTATTAATTAGCATTATATACCAGAAAATAAAAGAAAATACACACGACAAAATTATGATTAAAAAAATAGGTTTGGAAACTAATTTTAGTTTATATTTCTAAGCGGTCACCCATCCAAGCTATGTACCTAGTCCAGCGCTGCTTAACCTTCCTGATCGTTCGGGAACTGTTGCTTCGTGATGATCTATAAACATTTATTGGTAACAAATATATACCGCAGTGATACATCTGTTGAATAGAAGTTGTCAAGAAGATTGAATACATATAGTTAAAATATATTTCATTCGTAAATATAAAATTTACATGTATTAAAGTACAAAATATAATATTTTGACTAACTTTTTTGTTCTCTTTGATATGCGCGCGTTAGACAAGCGTACGTATCACTTTCCGTAGCTTATTAATTGAGTTATTTCTGAGATCATACACGCGCGAAAGAAAACTGAATGCTACTTTACGAGATATTATTGTGTTGATCTCATTGTCAGTTGTACAGATGATCGTATAAAAGACCCATTTCCCAAACAGCTCGTTTTTCTCCTTCCCTTTCTCAAAACCGAAACAGGAGCAAGTACTGTCGAGGTAGGAACGCGAAACTTAAAAAATAGTTGCTAAAGGTCGCCTTCATCAATAGCTTCGAGTCGTCTTCCTGCAGAGTCACTCAACGGAAAAGTGTGTCGAAGAGAAAAAAAATTAAATTTCTTTTATTATTATTATTACTATTATAACTCTAGTTTTTATTGTTTCCTTTTTGGGTCTTTCGGTACTCGACAGCCTCTATTTCTTTCGAAGATCATGCCTGTGATCGGGATGATAAAGTTCGAGGTTTCTCTAGGCTCCTCCACAATGGGGGCAAGTCCTTATGGTGACTCCTCTTCTTCCGCATCCGTAACAGAATTGCAACCTTCGGGGTTGTGGGTAATTGGACTAATGGTGCGCCACATCATCGCAGTTCCAGCAGCCGTTTGGTGGAATATCGCTACTCCGAGATGAGCTCAGCGTACGCAGTTCTGCGACGTTGCTGGTCGGGGGTCCGGGGATCGAGAGTTGCTGGGTCCAGATACCTACAGTAGTGTATCTCGAGCGAGTGAGCGGCGACTCTTCTCGCGCACTATCCACAAAAGGCAGAATGGTTAGGAGGAAGTCAATTAGTACATGAGTGGAGCGCGGACAAGTTGTATATTCCGCTGAATCTTCCTACAATTCCAAGCAGGAATTAATAGGTTAATATCAAAGAAGAAATCATGACTGAGTGATAAGTCACTACATCCCATTTGATCTAAATAACGGCGTAATTCGGGATTCTCTCTGATCAATTCAACTCCACGTACTTCGGGAAACCTGGACGCATAATTCCAAACTGCTTGTCCGCAGAGGAAAACATCCGAACTGGAACCAGCTGAAGCAAGCATGCAACCAAGTGCTCGACTAATACAGTAGGACCAGTCGTCCTTCAAGAACTGTGGATATAACATGGATGCGATTAGGTCTATGGAGTCTTTTATCGGAGATCCATTATTGTTATAATATC
The DNA here is from genome assembly GCF_000956235.1 of Wasmannia auropunctata. Taxonomy (NCBI): domain Eukaryota; kingdom Metazoa; phylum Arthropoda; class Insecta; order Hymenoptera; family Formicidae; genus Wasmannia; species Wasmannia auropunctata. The sequence continues at coordinate 1,568 of NW_012081132.1, forward strand.
CAAAGAAACGAATGTTCTTGAGATTAGTTGTAGCGTAGGACTTTGTAGGACTAACTACCATGCCAAATATCTCTTTCGCTACACGTGAAAAGCATTCTACGTCAGCAAGTACAGAAGAAGGTATGCATATCAATCCTTCATCGCCAAAAGCCAGTTCAAAGATAGGTGTACATTCTAAACTACAATCACAGATCGTATACATTACCAACAGATTGACAATTGTATCAATAATGTTAGTGAACATTGAACCAAATGGTACTCCATGGTTCTTTCTAAATCTTCTGCCATCCGAATTCCGGATAGTAGTATTAATAAAATAATCAACCATCCTTTTAAACTTCCTCTTTTCATGTGACTCATCAACAGGAAGAATGTTCCCACCCTGGTTTACATGGGAAAAGTCAAACTTCTCTGCTAATAACTTGAAACTGTCACGAATTAACCATGCTGGTACCAATGAGTCAAAAGCACTATAGTCCAACATGATAAACTTGCATCCGGGATCGAAATAACGAGCCCTCATCGCTTGGAAATGCAACCAGGTCATACCTCCTTTCATCATCTCCATGCCATACGCCATTTGTGGCAGGATTTCCTGATTTTTAAATAGATGAATGAGAGGTGCGGCAAACTGCGACTCCTGAACGATAGCGTGCAAAGGATATGCCCAAACTGGACGCACCTTATTTTTATCAGGAGTAGAAATATGTGATCTTGCAAACGCGGCGCAATCCGGTAATGGAACGACTGGTAATCCAGCCCCAACCCTTCTCCAGTATCCGACGATAGATGGAAGAAACCTATTAAGGATCTCTCTCTTCTTAAGTCCCGGCACATTCACGATCCAAGGTAATCCAGGTGAGGTGCTCCTCGGAATGTGCTCTATACTATCCATCACTCCCATTATCGGTATTTTATCATCGACTTTAAGAGCGGCACGTATAATATTCTGAGCATGCTCGTAACTGAGCAGTCTTGTTTTCGGTGGACATTTCCCTCCAAAAGCCATTATGCCATTCCAAATATAATTCGGAGTGATAAAAGAGCGTTTCCTATTTTGAAGTGCATAGTCGGCGATCTTTTTGTGACCCCAGTTAGATACCGACCTATAAGTTTTAAAGGAAACACTAGGCGGTTCATATCTGGTAGGAAACCCACTGGTATCGGGGAGTATCTCCCCTGATTCAACGCTGGTGATTGGATCAACGTCGAGCCTAGCAGGATACTGTACATGGACGGTGTTAATCCTGTTGTAATTCATACGAGTTGTTATAGATGTGGCCATCTGGCTTATCTGTATAGAATAAAAATTTACTGGCATCTCATGGAAATATATTCAGAATTCCGACATAAGCCTATTAATTAATTCGATGACATACCCCCATATCCGGTAAAATATCCGCTTGCCCCATGGTTTTGGTAGCTGACAATTGATCCATTAGACAGCGATAATTTCTGGCGAAATCAAAATTCAGCTCAGTCAGGGGAGTAAATAAGGCTTTAATAAATTTTTGACGTGAATCTTTCCAGCCGCAGTATATGATTACAGGTGTCACAGATTATACGATATTAATACCGAATACGTAATAAGCCTCTCTATTATAGATTCTTTTTTTCTTTCTCTGACCGGCTAATATTCAACAATAGCTTTTGAAACTATTAATAGCTAAACACGATTTGAAACGAACAGTTTTAGTAAAGTAAATTTAAAGTTCGGAATAATCAATAACGAGAATAAAAAACATGCGTAGAGATTCTCAGCGCACAGAGATTGCAAACGTAAACACAAATTGGTCTGCCAGAGTACGGAAAAAAAAACGATTGAAGGACAAGCAAAGATATTGAAATGCTATACGGCTTGAAACAACAGACACACCGTCAGGAGATATTCAAAATTTAACAGAACCGAATTTCACTCAAAATCTATATAGAATGATATACGAAAGTGTTCTAGGTTCGTGACACGCACAATATTTTTATTCACTGTTGAAAAGAAAAGGATTGACACAACACATCACGACGCAACGATTACTACAGAGATACAGAAATTATTTCTCATAATAATTACCAACAACTCTTTCTCTATCGCTCTTCAAATCTTGCAATGACTCACCCAAAAAAAAAATTTTTAATATTAGTGGATTCCGCTAAATCTTACAGGATTTTATTCTTGTATACGCCTCAAGAGGAATCCTTTGAAATTAAGAGGAAATTAATATTCTGTGCACAATATTCTAATAGTTAGAATAATTTCGTCTTGCATTTACAGTACAAATCTTGTACTGTAAATCTATATTTATAATGCAGATCGGAAGAGCA
>NW_012081133.1:0-307 GCF_000956235.1 Wasmannia auropunctata
TTAAATTCTATCGGGCTTATTATAGCATCGTGAATGAATCGAAATTTGTACTGCCGTTCAATAGTAGCTCTGGTCAATTGATAAGTTCGAAATGGAAATGGTTCGGACTAATCGCGCCCCCATTAAAATGTAGATGCGCATATTAAAGCACGTGTACAGTTGTGGACACATCGGTTGCGACACTTTTTTCATAGGTTTCTAATATATGTTTAATATACATAATATATATTTTATAGATAACTAATATTTTGCAAATGTGAACCACGATGTACTATCTTTACTGAGTCGACAAGGCACACAGGGGATA
>NW_012081134.1:0-412 GCF_000956235.1 Wasmannia auropunctata
TCGTGTCGTGTGTGTGTGTGTGTGTGTGTGTGTGTGTGTGTGTGTGTGTGTGTGTGTGTGTGTCACAGCAGAGATAAGGACCCCACGGTTCGTCACTCTCGTGGTATTTAATGACTCCAAACTTTCTCGTGTGTGTGTGTGTGTAGTTGTGTGTGTATATGTATGTGTGAGTATGTGAGTGTGTGTATGGATAGGTGACGATTGGTTGTGAAATGCGGATGGTTGGGTAGGTGTATGTGCGCATACTACTCAGTATGTGGTACTTCCCGCTTCCTTCGGCGTATCACCTCAAGCAGTCTATTCCTCATACTGATACATCTACTGTATTTTATCGTTGAAGGTAATTTTCTCGACCAAATCTACTTAAAGAATTCTTTCGAGTTCTACAAGATCACGATATCACGGTTCTCAA
>NW_012081135.1:0-422 GCF_000956235.1 Wasmannia auropunctata
TTAGACTAGGACAATTCGTTAGCTTACGGCTACAGGCCTACTTTTCGGGATATTCACGCTCGCAGATCTTGTCGGTCCGCTGGACCTTACCCAAAGAGAGAGCGAGAGAACGGAAGGCGACGACCGACGCGCCAACCAGCGCGATCGCGACGCCACAATTTAACTTATTGAAGTGCCATCTCTTGGAAAATCCGGCACTTATTACCAGACGCAATTTTTGCGTCGAATTACCACAAATTGCATTCTAATGAACAACTTTTTTTCTATGCTTCCAATCGTAGCTCAAAAGGTCTTGTATTACTCGTGCAAGTAATCCGATGCGCGCTAGGTATTTTTTTTGTACATATAAGCTGCAGAACTTTTGTACCAATAAAATGTTTAAGATCGGAAGAGCACACGTCTGAACTCCAGTCACTTAGGCA
>NW_012081136.1:0-480 GCF_000956235.1 Wasmannia auropunctata
GTTAAGAGTGAGTGAGTGCGCGGAATAACGAGTCCGCGTGTCGCGCTGTAGTGCGAACTTGCGTGTGATTGCCTTGCGTATCGGTGTGTTAATTTTCTGTCCACGTCGTTTTCGTACAAGTATCGGACGCGTCAACTTACGATTGACTTTCGCGGAATAACTGTTGTCGTTAGACCTCGGTACTCGCGTCGTACCGAGCCCCGTACTTTATTGTATTATCGCGCCGTCGCGTCTCATACGCGTTTCTTTTCGTTCCGGCCGAAGTTTATGTCGGTTTCGTGTCTTTTTCTTTTGCTACGTGGGAGTGGTATCTCGCTGCCGGACTCCCCGCGCGCGGGATTAATCGCGTCCCGTACTATTCGCACCGAACCGACTTTCTTACGATTTTATTATTTTATGCTTCTTTTCTTTTCACCGTTTCTTATTGCCGTTCCGACCGGCCAATAAATCTGCTATTATTTTGTTATCATTAACCCGTTG
>NW_012081137.1:0-532 GCF_000956235.1 Wasmannia auropunctata
CTAGACCAAGTAATAATCCTTTTATTTTAGGTTAGGATATCGCTGAATATATTATTTTATTTTACCTAGCCTCACAAACAATTAATGGAACAAACTTTGACCGATCGGTGTTAAATGTCCGATGGCTACTCGAATGTCCACAACTGAGTGTGTTCTTCCGTCGGTAATATATCGTCACTGGATGTGTTATCCACAAGGTAATACAGTTAGCTTAGACAGGTTTATAGCTATATGCAAAAAGAAATAAACAAATATTATTAAATCTTACCTGCACCAATTAAAGGTGTAAGGTTATACAGAGAGAGAGAGAGAAGGTGATAGACAAAGATAGTAAATAACAAGGGAAGCGGATCGTCGATGGCTACGCCAATTCTGACAGATCCACTCTCAGTTCACAGAGTAGAGAGAAAGAATGAAAAGAAATAGTAATAAGGGTGACAGGTCACTTGAAGCGAACGGTCGAAGGTTTCCCAATTTGACACGTCCGTCGACAAGTCACTCGACACAGATGGTTGATGGTTTACAACCAATT
>NW_012081137.1:8424-8830 GCF_000956235.1 Wasmannia auropunctata
ACTAAGAGTCAATACGCAGAAATCGTTGCGTTAAAGATTCAAGTAGAGATGTATTCTATAACTTAAATTACATCTTCTTACATAAGTCGTACGTTTCGGTCCACTTCAGACCTTCTTCAGCGATTAGTACATAGAGTTCTACCAGATTCCCCATATTCTGTTTGTAATTGTCAGAAGTATGTTCCGCAATGTATGAGATGGGCCTTCAGTTCCAAAATTGAATGCAAGATTCATCTATGCGAATGATCTTATTGAGAATTGCACTTGAAAAACTTTATGTGAACTATTCCGGAACCCTCTACTCACCATTACGAAACAAGTCAAAATCGTTGTACAAAATTGGCACTCACAATCCTTAAAAAAATGCGCCGAGAGTCGCGTGTTGTCACAGTCGCGACCACCTTAA
>NW_012081138.1:0-446 GCF_000956235.1 Wasmannia auropunctata
AGTAAAAGATGATGGTCGTTACAAGGCAAGAATAGTTGTACGAGGATGTGAACAAAAATACGGCTTTGCAGATTACGAAGAAACCTTCAGTCCAGTAGTCAACATGAGTTCCTTAAGATTGGTGCTGGCTTTAGCAGTTCAAAAGATGAAGGTTATAGAAAAATTTGACGTTAAAACAGCTTTTCTAAATGGAAATTTATCAGAAGATATATATATGGAAATACCAGAAGGGTATTTCCATATATATATTTAGTAAGAAATCTGATAAAATATGTAAGTTAAAAAAGGCTTTATATGGCTTAAAACAAGCACCTTTAAGATGGAATCAGTGTCTTACGGATGTTCTGAAGTCTAACGGTATGAAACCTACTAAAGTGGAACCTTGCATTTTTGTGAACAGAAGCTATACTGTTATTTTGGCATTATATGTTGATGATGGAATTGTC
>NW_012081139.1:0-438 GCF_000956235.1 Wasmannia auropunctata
GCTCTGGTGATACGCGACGTTGTTGATGTCTATCGCTTGACATTCGCAGATATCGACTTAATATATATGTACGAACTTACAATACGGCGCTCGCTCGCATGGTGGCTTGTTTTCGCTGTCCGGCTGATCGGCTGGTCCTTATCGGCGCTCGGCTCGGCTCGGGTTACGGCAGCGGCGGTGGCCTTATATTCTGCGATGCGGCGTCAGCGTTGTCGGTGGTCAGGTCCGTGGCACCTCTAAAGCTGCTACGGCGTTGTCCACTCGTGAAATTGGCAAATGTTCCGGATCTCTCCTCCAGTGTATTTTTATGCGACGCGGGAGTTCGTGCAATTCTTTGCGCGTCTTAATTCCGTCCATTTTTCTTTCGCCTTTTGCAATACCGGCTTCTAATGTGCTACGGCTTGCTTTCAATCGGCGTATACGGCGGATCAGCGGCAA
>NW_012081140.1:0-777 GCF_000956235.1 Wasmannia auropunctata
TGTTCTATGAAACTTAAAAATATTTGGAAAGACTGCATTAAACTTTGCTGCATGTACTTTGAATGGTTAAACGGTTTTAAAAGAATTTTGTTTTATGTCTAATCAAATACTTGGCAACTTGTATGATCTTATGTTTGTTTTTGGACAATTTTTATTTGTTAAAATAATATTTTTGGTTTAGGAAGGATGTAACGTACGATACTTTTTTATATACTTGGCGTAATCTTTTTCTTTTTTTAAAAAAGAGTTTTGGTAGGATCTCATTACTTTTTGGTAATTTGTTTTTGAACAATTTTTATTTGTTAAAATAATATTTTTAGTTTAGGAAGGATGTAACGTACGGATACTTTTTTATATACTTGGCGTAATCTTTTTCTTTTTTTTAAAAAGAGTTTTGGTAGGATCTCATTACTTTTTGGTAATTTATCTTTATCCGATTATTAAATAATATACTTTAAACAAATGTAATAGTTTAGTCCAATTTCTCAGTTTTAATTAACAATTTACATACAAATAGATCTCAGATATCATCGTTAAAACCCGATTATTAAATAATAGATTTGAAACAAATGCAATAGTTCATTTTAATTTTTATCTTAATTATAATTAACAATTATCAAATATCGTTAATTTGTTATAAAAGGGTATTGCGTTAAACATTTTATTATTCTTATTCACAAACAACGAGGATACATATCGCAATGATGACACATAAAGACCCGTTATGTTTTCGAACTACGCGCGTAATCTCATATAAGAACCCCACATAAGAACGCA
>NW_012081141.1:0-512 GCF_000956235.1 Wasmannia auropunctata
TCTTCGCCATGCCTCTATCTCTCGTCCTTTCGCCTGTAGAGGTCGTTTTTGACTTTTCAGAAACTTTCAAAAACTCCCACAACTAAACGGTTGCAGATAGAGCCATGGTGAAGAGGACCTTTTTTGTTCCTCTCGACGAGTTCTATAAGGGAAAAATACCAAACCTAAAAAAATCCAAAAAAAACCTTTTTTTGGAACATAAAAAGTCCTGTAACTTTTAAGCCGCAACAGATACAAGGTTGGTGCATAGGACCTTTTTTGTAGGGCTCGTCGAGATCTATAAGAAACCACCTTTGGATTTTTCAAAATACGAAATTTTTCAATTTTCAAAATTTTCAAAAAAGTCCCCAGGGCGAACTGAGATAGCTACGGCACTTTGACTTGTGGGAGGTGATAGAGGGGGTCGTCCTCTGTCGATAAAAAACGTCCCAATTCAATTTCAAAATCTCTCTACTAGCCCCTTAACCCTAACCAAATGTTGACTTATAGAAAATAAAAATAAAAAAAAATTA
>NW_012081142.1:0-548 GCF_000956235.1 Wasmannia auropunctata
TCCAACCAAATCTTGACTATAAAAAAATAAAAATCAAAAAAAAATTCTAAAAATTCCCGGACCTACCCCTTCTTATGCAGCTCGACGAGAGGAACAAGAAAGGTCCTCTTCGCCATGCCTCTATCTCTCGTCCTTTCGCCTGTAGAGGTCGTTTTTGACTTTTCAGAAACTTTCAAAAACTCCCACAACTAAACGGTTGCAGATAGAGCCATGGAGAAGAGGACCTTTTTTGTTCCTCTCGACGAGTTCTATAAGGGAAAAATACCAAACCTAAAAAAATCCAAAAAAAACCTTTTTTTGGAACATAAAAAGTCCTGTAACTTTTAAACGGCAACAGATACAAGGTTGGCGCATAGGACCTTTTTTGTAGGGCTCGTCGAGATCTATAAGAAACCACCTTTGGATTTTTCAAAATACGAAATTTTTCAATTTTCAAAATTTTCAAAAAAGTCCCCAGGGCGAACTGAGATAGCTACGGCACTTTGACTTGTGGGAGTGATAGAGGGGGTCTCCTCTGTCGATAAAAACTCCCAATTCAATTTCAAATC
>NW_012081143.1:0-316 GCF_000956235.1 Wasmannia auropunctata
CAAAAACGACCTCTACAGGCGAAAGGACGAGAGATAGAGGCATGGCGAAGAGGACCTTTTTTGTTCCTCTCGACGAGTTCTATAAGGGAAAAATACCAAACCTAAAAAATCCAAAAAAACCTTTTTTTGGAACATAAAAAGTCCTGTAACTTTTAAACGGCAACAGACACAAGGTTGGCGCATAGGACCTTTTTTGTAGGGCTCGTCGAGATCTATAAGAACCCACCTTTGGATTTTTCAAAATACGAAATTTTTCAATTTTCAAAATTTTTCAAAAAAAGTCCCCAGGGCGAACTGAGATAGCTACGGCACTTTG
>NW_012081144.1:0-326 GCF_000956235.1 Wasmannia auropunctata
TCGCGAGGTCGCGAAAGGAGGTTCCAGCGCAGGCCCCGATGCAATTTTCTTTCTCTCTGCCTCCCGCGGTATCTCTGTCCCACCCGTGATTCTCGCGCGCGATGTAATTCGATGAAGAGATAAGGAACAAAAAAATTTAACACATAATGTATATTTAACTGACAATGTATATATTTAGCACATGATTAATACATTTAACACATGATGTACATAATTAATTATGGAACGCATCGTGCACAATATGATCTGTCGCGTAAGCTATGAGTTCACATTCAATAAGCGATGTTTAATCATATACGTTACGCAAAATCTTTATCGCATCGTCT
>NW_012081145.1:0-406 GCF_000956235.1 Wasmannia auropunctata
GTTTTATTTTTTACGTATACATTGAAAATAATACAACATGGATTTTATTTGTTTAATTTGATACAATAATTTTTTTCGAGGTATATATTTTTTAGTTTTTAATTCAATTACAATAAATATACTTGAAATAATATTTTGATTTTACTTTTTTTTGGTAATACTATTAGGTGCGCAACTAAGTTCTCGCTGTTTGTCAATAGATAGCTCCAGCAATAAGTGCTGGTCGATTTTTACATGTTCAAAACGTCATGAACCAAGCTTAGACATATGGTAAACAAATCGTTTTGACACATTAGTGATTTTGTTTTGGCGTCATATACTTTTGGTTGTATGAAAATGTCTGATTTTGTGCCAAATAATCGTCATTTGCGGGAAGTGTTGATTTTCTTCTTTCATTCGAAGAAAA
>NW_012081146.1:0-349 GCF_000956235.1 Wasmannia auropunctata
TCAAAATGTAGTCAGAGATGTTCGTACCCGAGAAAGATAAAAATTAAATTCGCTAGCATTCAAACACACGTTATAATTACTTCTACATCTCAATGTGCAAGCATCTAGGTACATGTTATACCTACCACTACATCTCCATGTCGCGATAATTTTGTGAGGACAAAGCATCTAGATACTTACCACAACATATTAACGTTGACACATCTCCATACAACGGTAAATGATAACACATAGGTATAACTAGACGCAGGGTCGCGAAAGGGGGTTCCAGCGCAGACCCCGTTGCAATTTTCTTTCTCTCTCACTCCCGCGGTATCTCCGTCCCACCCATGATTTTCGCGCGCGATGA
>NW_012081147.1:0-329 GCF_000956235.1 Wasmannia auropunctata
TGTATTGTCTTTTGCAGACATGTTATCTTTTGCAGACATGGTGTCTCTTGCAGACATGGTGTCTTTTGCAGACATGGTGTCTCTTGCAGACATGGTGTCTTTCGCAGACATATTTTTTAAATATGTATTGTCTTTTGCAGACATGTTGTCTTTTGCAGACATGGTGTCTTTCGCAGACATATTTTTTAAATATGTATTGTCTTTTGCAGACATGTTGTCTTTTGCAGACATGGTGTCTTTCGCAGATATATTTTTTAAATATGTATTGTCTTTTGCAGACATGTTGTCTTTTGCAGACATGGTGTCTCTTGCAGACATGGTGTCTTTTG
>NW_012081148.1:0-531 GCF_000956235.1 Wasmannia auropunctata
GGGGCCTCCTGGCAGGGCCATCGGCTCGCTCCGAAAACTCTGTAAAAGAGAATAGTAGTAAGAGGGCTCCGTGAAGAAAGAAAAAAAAGAAGCGTAATTACGTGACCTGTGCTCCCGTCTTGCTGAGTGCATGTCGTGGTAGCCTCTCGTCCTTGGAGTCCTCGTCGCTCGGAGCCGGTGAGACGACGCCTCAATACAGTCTTTTTCGAGCAGTCGCCATCCCTTGCTCATTTCGGTCGGTGCATGTCCTATTGCTTAATTCTAATAAAATTCTAAATCGCGAAACGTGGCAAAATCGTAGATGCGCTCGCCCTCGAAAATCGGAGGACGCAGGATCCACTTAGCCGTTACGGTCGGGCTAATGAGCCCTTGTGACGGACGTTGTCGCAAAACGTCACGTCACAGTCTCTTATTCTGATTTTTAACTTTGATTTTTGTTTTTACTTGTATTTTATTTTATTACCTTTATTTTTCTTTTTGTTATGTTTTTGTTGCATTTTATCTCAATTTATACTGTATTGTTACGCATAA
>NW_012081149.1:0-353 GCF_000956235.1 Wasmannia auropunctata
GCCGGCCCTACCTAACGGTAGAGGGGCAGGGCGGAACTAAGGGCGGACGGGCGGCGGGATGGTGCTGACCGGGCGAAAGAATTTAGACGCAGTATTTAAGAATTATAATAATGCTACCGTTTATTCCCCGCGTGGCAGAGCGGTAAAAAGCAGTAGCCAAAGAAATAATACAGTGCGGTGATAACAAAAGAAAAGAAGGAAAACGAAAAATAAGTTAGATAATATTCAAAGGCCGATAACTCAGCGGCGCGATAATCCTTGACGTGGCAAAAAGAAAGAAATCGTTCTCGAACAGTAATCAATTCGGACAGTAATCAGTAACGTAACTACAGTTAGCATCGGCGCGATAGTAC
>NW_012081150.1:0-695 GCF_000956235.1 Wasmannia auropunctata
ACTATAGACACAACCTCATTCCTCACTGGGAAGCGTCTGCGTGTTTATATTTGTATCATCACATTCAAAGTCATATAAGGTCAAAATCATATTTCGCCTTATACAATATATGAGTCTACAATATACTAAAAATAATAGATACCGAAAAGATTAGACAGACCCAAAAGTATTCAATTTAATATACATTCTACCTTGCGTAGGGGTCTGTCTAATCTTTTCTAGTATCTATTTTTTTTGGTATATTGTAGACTCATCTATTTAGTAAGGCGAAGATTTAATAGATATTCAATTTTAATATACTTTCCCCAACCTCCCCCAACTCCCCATTGGTATTATTTTTTTGTTACTTTTTTCGTTAATAACTTTTTAACAAATAACGAGCGACGGCTAAAACCACCTGAAGGTTATTTGGGGTCATGCCCTTGACAACATATATAAAGGGCAAGATCATTGGAGCAGCCTCCCTTCATCGGTATATTTACCAAAGTTTATTCTGTAGGCGCACCAGATCTCACATCTCATCGTGTTGTGGTTTGCGCGGAGCACTATCGGATAGTCGGCGTTGCTCCAGTCGGACGTTCCACCTTTCCGTTGCAGAATCTCGCTATTCAAAAAGGTTTCGATCGCTCGCAGTTCGTACGATCCCTCGGGAATCGTGATTTCCATGTCGTCGAAGTAAAATTTATTGTTCGAGG
>NW_012081151.1:0-422 GCF_000956235.1 Wasmannia auropunctata
TTTTTATGAAAAATCTTGTAAGATCTGTACAACATTCTTTATGTGTAATTAATAAGTTATGCATTTTTATATATTATATTATAAAACACAATTAATTATTTCTAACCTCTTTAATCTCTATACGTTTTATGTTGCGTTTACAGTTATTTGTCGTTTATATTTAATTTCATTTTAATTAATTAAATCCCACAATGTATTTTACATCTACGTTTATATAATATTATTTATTATTTGACATACGCGCGCGCCAAAAAGGTTACCGCAGCCTAGAGTCCTAGATTATCAGGGGTGCGTTCCAAAATGAACCTTGAGTGTACCTTGGAGGTTGAGGTTTGGTGGGGATGAGGTTAACCAATATAGTAGTTGTTTTGGAACGGGACTTGGTTACAAATAGGTAAGTTGGTAATAATAAAATGGTACTT
>NW_012081152.1:0-328 GCF_000956235.1 Wasmannia auropunctata
GTGAACGCATCAGTCTGAATGACCATGTTATAATACATACTAAATTTAATATAAAACTGATAGTTATGTTATTCTTTACTTTTGCTGTGACATACAAATTACAGCCAAATTACAGCTATTTTGGCTATATTTTAGGTTCTATCCATGCGCATGCGCGGTACGCGGTACACGTGCACGCTTGACGTCCATTATGTATGTACATACATGCTGATCAAGACGTGATCTGTTTCGTGCTAATAAAAATAAGATCAAAAATGTTTATAATTGTAGAAACAATTGAAGATGGTGAAGTTAATTTATGTGTTGTGCCCGAGAGTTGGGAGAAGAA
>NW_012081153.1:0-478 GCF_000956235.1 Wasmannia auropunctata
CAATTATTCATAATATTCTAAATGTAGAAATTGTATTTTTAATACATAGCAATTTAGAAAAATAATTTTTAAGACAGTGAATGTAATAAAAAAGACAAAAATTTATGTACAATTTTTTTTATGGGAAATAAATGGATAAAATGTATGAATCCGCGTAATTTATTATTATTACTATTTTTTTTGTTTGAATTAGAAATTCTTATTTGACAAAAACATTTATTGAGCGATATTCGCATCAGTCTCATCTTGCGAGTACAAGTCAGACACGCCGCCGCCGCCTGCAGGTCAATCTTCGATTAGACAGTTCGATGAACTTGTATATTTATCTTTTCAGCCCATTTTGGATGTTTTACAAAAAAGCAGAAAAAGCATGTATTTGCTCAATGTATATATGTAATTAGTACCAAAATTTGTTTATAAAAGACAGTTTTTTTATGAAATCAGTAAGTTATAAATATAAATAAAGTACAGAAACGCA
>NW_012081154.1:0-419 GCF_000956235.1 Wasmannia auropunctata
TTGACGATTAATTATCCGTCCACTGAAAAATCACACGAAGAAAGAAACACACGGCGATTTATTAACACGCGACCCGTTCACTCGACGATAGCAAGCAGTCGACTGACTTTAATACCGAATGTATTAAGTAGTTAATAATTATCAATCCGTGTCGATTAATTATTCGTCGATTGAAAACTCAGTCGAGGGAAGAAACACGCGCACTATTTACTAACCCACGACGATTTACTGACACACGAGGCGTTCGCTCGACGATAGCAAGCAGTCGACTGACTTTGTTGGTTACGTTTGCAGCGCTGTCGAAACGCGAACATGCGATTAGTTGAAATGTCACAATCAGAGCGCGGCTAAGTTCTAAGGCTTTAACCGATACAAGTATTTGATTATTTTTACTGAGTCGACAAGGCACACAGGGGATA
>NW_012081155.1:0-330 GCF_000956235.1 Wasmannia auropunctata
TTGAATTAAAATTCAGATTAATGTTGTCTTTCCTAGCGGAATCGGATTTAGACGGATTACAATCGATTTGATTGAATCAGTGTTTTTGTAACTGAAACAAACTTAGATGTTAAAAATATATATACGTTTTAGGCGGATTATTTTGGATATTATATATCCATACGGTTATTCGGATTTATTTGAATTGACAACAATATAGATTAGAATATAATGATTTCAGATTGGAAATAATCCGCAAAAGCAATATTAAAACCAATTATAATTCGTTCGGAGTTAAAACCGATTACTTTTTAATCCGGGCACGGATTGAACCGATTAAAATCGATTAAA
>NW_012081156.1:0-489 GCF_000956235.1 Wasmannia auropunctata
CTTCAGTAATCAAATCAGTAATCAAATATCAAAGTTTAATATTAACAAATTTTTCATGATAAACAATAATATGTCAGCATTTTTTGGTGATAATCTATTTCGATTATCGGAATAAACCAATTTTCCTGCGCTGAAAAGTCTTTCTGAATGTACGGAGGACGGCGGAGCACTTAAGTATTTCAAAACTAAAGTTTTGAGATTAGGGTATTCTAAAATATGAGTCTTCCACCATGTTAACGCCTGAGAAAACTGTAGCGCTACCTAAGGGTGAAGTCACATGGGATGCGGAACTGCGAAAATACGGAACTGCGGAACGGATTCCTCCCAAGTCTATGCTTTCGAGTTTCGACACACTGGCGCCATATTCGGTGCCATATATACTGGCGCGCAACACGCGATATCCAATGAATGCACAGCTTTAATTAAATTGAAACTATTGAGAACATGAGTAAAGCTGTATCCTCATTGAATATTGCCCGTCATGGGTCG
>NW_012081157.1:0-504 GCF_000956235.1 Wasmannia auropunctata
TAAAGAGTCGCTAACGATGCCCAAGGGTGCGACTACCGACGTGCAATTGGACCGGCTGGCGCGGATTGCGCGCGTACCGTACTTCAGAGGCGTTTTCATGCGTAACGCGTTACCGAGTGGCGGCGCGCGTCGATGCGAGAGCGGTATCGTGAATCTGGACGACGCGACAGATCCCGGTACTCATTGGGTGGCGTACGCGAAAAGAAACGATCGCGTCGCATATTTCGACAATTTCGGCAATCTTCGACCGTCCAAGGAACTGGTGCGATATTTCAGGGACGGTGCTGCCACGATCGAGTACAATCGAACGTCCTATCAAACGTACGATCAGAACGTCTGCGGACAGCTGTGACTGCAGTTTCTCCTAACGACGCGTTTTTGAAATAAAACAGTTAAAAAGTCCGACGAGGTGCCGCGGGATCTCAGTCACACGCTGTTTTTCCATCATGTCGCTAACGCTGAGCGGAAGGAGCAGCGTCCTCGCGGCGTACCACTTTCCGCCCA
>NW_012081158.1:0-449 GCF_000956235.1 Wasmannia auropunctata
TGTGTGCCTTGTCGACTCAGTCAATAAGTACGTCGCAACGACAAGCCGCGGGCGGTCAGTCCTTGTCCGTCATAATCACGTTCGAGCACGACGTTCGTGTTGTGACAATTGTTCTGTTTACATTATCGTAAAGGTGAAGGTGTTAAATAAAATAAGAGTCTGTGAATTTAAAAGGTGAAATAAAAGTGTTATATTCTAAACGAAAATAAAGGTGTCAGAGTTGTTTTATCATAAATCGAAGTCCCGTTCCCCCGCGGAGTCGGATCCTCGTATTGTGCCCCTCAATCACACACCCGGGCACAACAATTTGGTGGCAGCGGTGGGATCCGCATCCGGAAGGAACAGGACCAGCAGCCGACATCTCTGGTCACCTGAAACGAAAAGTGAATGAGTGCGATTAATAAGGCGAAGGATCGAGCGAGCGCGAAGCAGCCGAAGCCAAGCCGATA
>NW_012081159.1:0-433 GCF_000956235.1 Wasmannia auropunctata
TGTACATATTTCTCGCTGTAAATATCGTCCGTCCGCGCGCACCGAAATACCATGTACATATGTAACTTAGAATAAACCAGTTCTTTATATCTGTTGAAAACTCCGCATGGAGAATCCATTGCTCTTCTCCTCACCGCCCTGAGCCATTCTCGCCGCCCGCCTCCGGCGAGCTATTCCGCGCGACGAGATTTCGGCAGTTGTTTCATATTAATAAATAATGTATTGTTAGCATGAATTTCATGTATTATATTTCCATGAGTTATATATAAAAAACGGGCGTGCCAAGTATGCTGCTGATGGAGATTTCTTCTTATCTTTAATTTTTCTGTCACGTAATTTGCTACTTGTTATCGAAGTTTCTTTTTAATTTCTGCGGTCCTCATTACGCTATCTATTGCATTTCTTGTTTTTATTTTTTACGTATAGATCGGAA
>NW_012081160.1:0-358 GCF_000956235.1 Wasmannia auropunctata
CATTATCCAGCGTTCCACCGGGTATTTGTTATCTCCGTCGTAATGTCTTATAGAATCTTCCACATCTCTGAACGTCATAGTAAATTTAGCTTTAGTCGATCAGACAGCTGCTCCGACTAACCTATCCTCTTCATTTTCGCCCTCTTCATCTTCGTCCTCTTCGTCTTCGTCCTCTTCGTCTTCGTCTTCTTCGTCTTTGTTTCCTCTTTCGTCTTTTTTCTTTTGCCGTCCTTCGTCTTCTTCGTCTTCACTCGATTCCTTATTTTGCACGTCGTCAACCTCTGCATTTTCTTCTCTATTCGATTCGCTAATGGCATTGAGCGAATCAAGATTAATCAGGGCATTACATATGCGCTGG
>NW_012081161.1:0-335 GCF_000956235.1 Wasmannia auropunctata
AAATCCGGACGAGTTTTACTAGCTAAATACAATATGCTACCGACGCATTCTCGATAAGGAAATTTTGAAGACAAATCTTCCGGTCTGTTATCTTTCTCATTCATAGTCATCGGGATCTTGGATATCTTTGCATTCTCCATTCCAAAATTGATTATTAAAGTCTTAGCATACTCTGTCTGTTTTAATTTAACTTGATTTTTACTCCACCTAAATATACCTAGAAAAGATGTCGGATTAAAATCTCTAGTAATTATGAACTTGTTACCTATACTCGAATTAGCTTTTCAACATCAGAACTATCAGTTCCAATGACAATTCCATCATCAACATATAAT
>NW_012081162.1:0-360 GCF_000956235.1 Wasmannia auropunctata
TAATGCGGATACGACGATTCCCGTTCCGCATGATTTTTAGTGGGATATAGAGCGGCCACCACTGACAATGCGAAACATGCATTGTCCGTAGATTGCACAACCGCTTTCTTCGTCATAATTTCTCGCGGTAACTGAATATGACACCCCGCGTGCAAAAGGATTAAACTTATTTATATTAACTAGCAAGTTCAATATACGCGATAATGCCCACCCGCTGTCACGTTCTTGGAATTCTTCCAGCGACGCTAAGGTAGGCTCAACAACGCGCGAATCGTACTACACGCGTAAATCGGAGCAAAGATTAGAATTCACAGTTTCTCGTAATAATACTTTTATTATCACGTTTGTCACCCGTTACGA
>NW_012081163.1:0-359 GCF_000956235.1 Wasmannia auropunctata
AAGTCTAGAACACTTTTAGTCTAAACTCATCATTTAATTCATTATTATTAAGAAGATATTCATACAAATAAGTAAAACTCTACTGAACATAGTGTGCAAAATAAAAAGACTAAGGGAAGGGGGCAAATAGTGTCACTTTAAATTTTTCTTCTTTTTCGTATCTATTTTATCACTATTCGTTAATAGAAAGACAATTCTCAAGCATCTAATCATCTTCTGAAAAAGTCGTAAAAATCAAAAGCCAAATATAGCTAGCAGAAAAGTTTAAAAATTTTGCATTCGTGAAATAAGGTAAAACCTGGAACTTTTTTTTATATTTGAAGTTATATTTTCTTAATTACTGAATCGTTGAATAAGAT
>NW_012081164.1:0-312 GCF_000956235.1 Wasmannia auropunctata
TCGCCAACTGGCCCATTAATGGAATCATGCACCAATGTGTAGAGCTCCTCCAGTTCCCGTTTAGCGCCTACAAAATTTGTAGCATTGTCACTGCAAATCTTAAGAGGTAGTCCTCGCCGGCCTATGAATCGACGTAAGGTCGACAAGAACGCCGCCGTAGACAATTCGCTTGTCGCCTCCAAATGTATAGCCTTCGTGGCAAAACAGATGAATAATGCTATATAGGACTTGCATGTTTTTCGACCTCGTCCTTTATTGACAAGGGTAACGATTGGACCCGCAAAATCAACACCGGTGACGGTAAATGCTCGA
>NW_012081165.1:0-411 GCF_000956235.1 Wasmannia auropunctata
TTTTTTTTACAAACCGTGTCACTTCAATATTTCACACTTCAATTCACATACAAATTATGCATTCGAAGAAATTACGAGAAATCTTCTAATGTATTTACTTAATATCGGTACTATTACGTACTTCACAATCACTGACGATTAATTATTCGTCCACTGAAAAATCACACGAAGAAAGAAACACACGGCGATTTATTAACACGCGACCCGTTCACTCGACGATAGCAAGCAGTCGACTGACTTTAATACCGAATGTATTAAGTAGTTAATAATTATCAATCCGTGTCGATTAATTATTCGTCGATTGAAAACTCAGTCGAGGGAAGAAACACGCGCACTATTTACTAACCCACGACGATTTACTGACACACGAGGCGTTCACTCGAACTGAGTCGACAAGGCACACAGGGGATA
>NW_012081166.1:0-438 GCF_000956235.1 Wasmannia auropunctata
AATGTCCGTTGTTTCAAATAATGCCATGTAACATGTGCCCTATTTGCACAGAGTGAGAAAGATATATTTGTGTATTCGTGCTAAAAAGAATATGGAGCAAACGATAAGAGATCTGGACGAGCAAGCCACCCGGTTGATTACGCGAGAACACTTTATCGCGTGGGAAGAGCGTGTCGACGAATTCATCGATTCGCTCGATGAGCAGAGTCGAAATCCACGATTATCGATCGGTGTGAGACAATCTGTCATCGCTCGTATCGCGCGACTGGAAAGTTTGAAAGATTCGGTGCGCGGACGATTTGTGCAAGTGGGTGCTGGATACGGTGCGGAACTCAGATGGCGTGAGATAGACGCAGCTTTCAATAGTCGTATATTGACTGGCGCAGTAATAAATTCCAGATACATTGAACCTCGACAGTTTCTGGAAAATGCGTGGAA